>NW_020664544.1:5806415-5810415 GCF_002925995.2 Terrapene triunguis
CAAAAAACAAACTCACAAATGTTTCTTGTAAAAAGTCACGTTACCTGAGTTTTACCCCGAAAACTACAAGGTAACAATTATTTTATGACCCAAGTTACAGGACACCGTTTCATATCACTCGTTCATTTAACTTTTTCTCTCTTTGTGCGTTTGATTTTTTCACTCAGATGCCTAGGGATTTAGCATGAATTTAAACACTCAAACCTTGCAACGGGAGTTGACTCGCGACTTGGTCTGAAACCGCAGTATTGTCAGCACGTCTGGCGTTGAATCTGCTCTCAGCTGGGTGGATTTTCAGCCTTTAACTTGCCACTCGAATCACCTCAAGGCAGGGAAAAGGAGGAGGAAAATAATAACCAGAAGAACACCTCAACCAGCAACAGTTTCAACACCTCGAGCAGGAAAGTAATCAGATTTTTTTTCCCCTCCTGTGGCTCAGACGCCATGTCTTCTGCAAAAGGTGTCTTTGATCCTTCCCTTTAAGGCCCATGCCATAAAAAAAAAGTCATAGCTAAAGTCCACTTTAAAGTGAAGAGATTTGAGCCCTCTTTCCCCCCCCCCGCCCCCCTTCGTCTGAGGACCTTCCCTGGGAGTTTTTATGATTCCTCGCTGTGCAGTGTCAAAGCTTCGCCGCACCCAAAGTGGAATGGGCCCTTGTTACTTCAGAGCTGTTTACCGAGCGGACAGGCGGCTAAACTTGGCCATATCTAGCTTCTCAATCTCTTCCGCTCTCTAGTTCAGGAAGGCGTATGGATTTCCTCTTTTCCTCCATTAAAAATAAAATAAAATAAAATAAAAAGGCGGACCCAGAAATCAATAGGCACAAAGAACCTCCAGGAGTTCCAGGCTGCCTGGTTGTCTCCTTCAATCCACTACATCACCCTGAAACTATTTAACAAGCAGCCCTCTGAAATGGGGTCTTTTAAAAGACTCTTCCCCCCCTCCTCTCTCCCCAAACGCCACTGGCTCTCATATATTATTTGGGCTAATGTGAGGTTGTTCTCTCTGGTGTAGGGGGTGGGATTTGTATAGGCAGCTCCTTCCATTGCTAGGAATTTGGAGACAGAATCCCCAGTTGACCAAGGATAGTTGTTTTGGGGATTAGAAATGTCTGACCTTGAAGGTCATAGGTCATGGTCTTGAATAAGGAACAGACTCTTACAGAAGACTAAGTTGGACAAGTCAGGCTTCCAACAAAAAGAACACCTTTTGTTTGGTACTAGAACCAGATTCCTCCCTCAAGAATTAGGGACCTCCTCAAGGTGATCAAATACCTGCAGATAAAGCAAAATAAACATGTTGACACATTTGCTGGGGGTGCGAGAGGAAAGGGGAAGAGGGCTGGAGCCACAAGATCTTATTATTTATTATTTGTGTTCTGGGAGGGCCCAGTGGCTACAGCTGAGAAGAGGGTCTCATTGGGTTAGGTACAAACACAGAGAAAGAGAATTCTGCCCACAGCGCTTAGGCCCAGATCCTCAAAGCTATTGAGGTGCCTAACTGACATGGATTTTATTCTAAATACACTGCTAGGGGAAAGGAAGCATCATTATCCCCATTTTATAGAGGGCAAGAAAGGTGAAGTGATGCACCCAAGGTCCCACAGGAAGTTTGTGGCAGAGCCAGGAGCTGAGTCCATGCCTCCTAAATCCCTGTCCAATGGCCTCACTACACAAACACGCTTCTTCTCTTCTCATTGGACTATGGGATTATTGTGCTGCCCTAGGCAAATCACATCACCATTCTGTGCCTCAGTTTCCTCACCTGTGAAATGATGATAATAATACATGCCTCCTTTATAGCATTGTTGTGAAACTTCATTCATGTTTGCAAATGGTGCTAGGTCTGTATATGGAAGTATTACAAGTATCATAAACATTCCCAAGTGGAGAGAGGTGGATGTCATAGATATTCAATGATTAAAGCCCTATATTAAACAACACAAAACTACTTCATTCAGCAGTGATGACCTTTCCATGAGTTCTAATGGTTTAGGTGACTGGTAAGAGTTACAGAGACATGAAACATATAGGACCAAAAATTGATACCAGTGCATGATTGGTAGGTTGTTTATGTGAAAATGAACTGGCAATGCCAGTCCAGTTTGGAGAGGAATTCTTGTGTACAAATCACAATTAGAAATTACTGTTCCAATGTTGTCTCAGCAAAGAGGCCAAGGGAGTGAGTGGGCCAATGTCCATTCTATGCATCCGAAGAAGTGGGCTGTAGCCCACGAAAGTTTATGCTCAAATATATTTGTTAGTCTCTAAGGTGCCACAAGTACTCCTGTTCTTTTTGCGGATACAGACTAACACGGCTGCTACTCTGAAACCTGAATTCTCTATAGGCATCCCCAGAGATGGTACCTCCAAATCAGGAATGGAATATATTTAATGGCTGAGTCATCTGAATGGTACCAGTTTGAGGACAAAGAGGACTTCACTCTCCAGGGTTGTTTAATTAGGCACCATTCACCAAGTCCACATCCTATAGCAGGGGTAGGCAACACACGAGCTGATTTTCAGTGGCACTCACCATGCCCGGGTCCTGGCCACTGGTCCAGGGGGCTCTGCATTTTAATCTAATTTTAAATGAAGCTTCTTAAACATTTTAAAAACCTTCTTTACTTTACATACAACAATAGTTTAGTTATCTATTATAGACTTATAGAAAGAGACCTTCTAAAAATATTAAAATGTATGACTGGCACGTGAAACCTTACATTAGAGTGAATAAATGAAGACTCGGCACACCACTTCTGAAAGGTTGCCGACCCCTGTCCTATAGACTGTTACACATATGCTTAGCTTTATACAGGTGAGGAGTTCTATCAAGTTCAAGGGGGTTACTCACATAAGCTGAAGTTACTCAGGTGTTTGAGTGCATGCAGGACCAGGGCCTTAATGTACTCTTTGAAAAACAAGTAATTTTATAATGTTATGGTCTGATTTTCAGGAGAGCTGAGCACCAGTGTATATCACTAAAGTCCATGGGAGCTGCAGAATCTCAGCACATTTGAAAATCAAGCCATTTGGCCCCAGTCCTGCAATTAGTTAAGTAGCTGCTTAATTTTATGCAGGCAAGTATTCCCACTGTGTTCAATTGCATTAAAATTAAACACATGCATACATATTTGAAGAACTAGGGGCCTGATGAATTGCATAGAACTGTCTCCCTGTATTTCAACACAAGTGCAGGTAGATATTGAGGTATAAATATCTGAGGTAGCTATTGTCATATCTAACTGGCACTGTGCCGTCACCTTTATTCACACTGCACACTGGGTTATTTGAAGAAGAAATGGTGGGTTTGCTTCTTCTTTAGCGACAGATAATATGCTGCTTTCAGAGAACGAGCGTTCAATGCACCTGAAAATTGCAGTAAACCAGAACTGACTTGGCCAGTCCCTCAGATGATGTAAATCAGGGTAGCTCCATTGACATCCCTGGGTTGATCAAGGAGTTTATCAAGGCAAGGAGAGGAATGCGAGGAACTATGCTTCCAAAGATCATTCAGAACACTACAGTTGGTTACTTACAGGTATCAACTGAGGAAAAATATTTGAAAAAGTTAATTTCACTCTCCTTTCTTTTGAAGGACGCCCTGGGAGCTGTGACTTCCAGAGATTAGACCGGTGAAGGCAGACAGTCAGCAACACACACACACACACACAAAATCATGTCATGCATACACATGCTACACGCATACACACACACATATAGTCCTCCATACACATGAGGAAAGAATTTAGCACGTCTAAAAATGGGATTGGACATCTGTATGGATAACAAGTATATCCAGGGCTATCGCTGCTATAGCTAACAAAAACTCTTGAGTCGGCTATTAAACTGCATGTGCTTTATGGTTTAAATCAATCTCTATTAGGGGCCCAACGAAACTCGCTTTGAATGGGGGATGTGAGGGGCAGAGGTGCATACTGAAGCCTAAACATGCTAAAGTTCTGTATGAAGTATGAGGAGCAGGGAGAGTGAGGGGCAGA
>NW_020664544.1:5810425-5847115 GCF_002925995.2 Terrapene triunguis
GGTGTGGGTCGAGGGGTGGCAGGGAGGCTCCGAGTGATTCACACGGCGGGTAGGTGCTCCCAGGCTCGGCCTAGTCACCCTGGTGCCTACCTGTTCCCGGACGCTGTGGGGTTAGATTCAGCCCATCCGTAGGGTGACCATCTTTCCCTCAACTGAAAACGGGACACTGGGTAAGCGGCGACGCCAGCCCAGCCCCACACAGGGCTAGCCTCGGCCACCTGGCATCGCTGATTGCCTGAGCTCTGCCACATGGGGCCGTCAACCCAAGCCGGGGCTGCTTGCCTGAGCTGACATCACGGATGGCTGTCATGACTTTTTTGGCAAAACTGGGAATTTATCCCATTTGCTCTTGCCTGAAAACTTCCTCTGTGCCCCCACTAGGGCAAGAGAAAATGGGACAAATGTCCAGTTTTGCCAGAGACGTTAGGATGTCTGGTCCAGAGCTTAAAAAGGGGACTGTCCTGGCCCAAATGGGACGTATGGTCCCCCTACCCATCCAGGTCCCACTCTCACCTCTGCCCCCGGCAGCTGCAGAGTCCCGCCTGGCCTGATCATCTGAATCAACTCATGTGGGGGTGAAAACATAGATCATCCCCACATAGTATTTCCATTGTGAGGGTGCCAGCCCGCACTGCCCTTGGTTCCACCACCCTTAGGATTACCCCACAACCGTCTACTGTGGGTTTTTATACCTTCCTCTGACGCATCTAGCACTGGGCCCTTTGGGGACAGGCTACTGGGCTAAATGGGTCACTGGTCTGGCCAGGATGGCGATTCCTATGTTCCTACGTACACACAGAGTCACAGAAATCATAGAAATGTATAGCTGGAAGGGACCTCAAGAGGTCATCTAGTCCAGCCTCCCTGCAATGAGACCCGATTAAGTATTAAGTGATGCACATACATCCTAGATACACAAAGGTATAGTCATGCATACAAGCACACAGTCCCTCTACTTCTCTTTACTGTTCTGAGAAATTGATTTTACAGATACAACTGGAGGAAAATAAGTGTAAGGAGAATTTTTGTCCATGTTTATTATTTACACAGTGCAAAATGATGTGTGAATTATTGCTACATTTGCAGCCAATCTTCTGTTTTGCTATTACCCTGTTATTCCTTTGTCTGTTTCAAATTCTTGTAGTCAGCCTCTGATCTCTATCTTTCCTTTACATTTCATATATAGGCTTGTCAGAATCCAATGTTTATTTTTTTATATATATAATTTCAGTGGATAATGCTTATGTTTATTTTTTTTTAAAATTTTATTTGCATTGATTTAAATTTTCACAGCTGCACAAAATTATGGGTTTTAAGCATTTCCCCCCAATTTTTATCAATTTAAATTTTCACAGTTGTGGGAAATTACGGGGCAGGCGTCCTGCACCGGGGATCAGACAATAGTTACTTAATGACAGTAGACACTGAGATTCAAAGAGTTAAAGGCTTATAACTTAAAGACAAATTGCCAATGTCACATGTCAAAATATATTAAGGTAATAGCCTTAAATCAAGTTCTAATACGCTCTCAAGCAACATTTTTCTTACTTTGACTACCTGTACATTTTGATCCTTAGTGAGGGGTGAAAAAATTTCATCAGTTTGTGTATGTACGATGAAACATTTACCTACAAAAATCTAATCCTTCCAATCCTACTTATATCCTTTGGAGAGGCAAGTATGTTCCAGTTATTATCATTACAGGGCAGTTACTAGTGAGACCCTTTCAGCTGGGGTCTGGGTATAAAGATTTGTGCATGGGAAAGGGTACATCAATACACGTGACACCAGAAAGCAAACAAAGACAACTTTTGGCCACAGTACATATCAAATCAGTACAGGTCCAACAGTTACTGAATTCTTTGGACTGTGGTAAACAGTGAGAGCCAAAAATACATATTGCTGCCCTTGCTGAAATGCGGCACCTTTCAGCTGTTTCCCTAACACTAGGTCTATAATTTTCTTTCATTTTATGGCTCAGGTTTCCATTGCGTGGAAAGAAGATGCAAAAACTTGAGGTTTAGAGTCTTTGCTAACTGCAGTTTGAGAGCGAGGCGACGCTAGAGGGCGCCCTGGTTTCAGTTTAATTAATAAGAAAGGTTTACCAATCTAGAGCACAAACCTGGAGCAAGGAAACAAATCAGAGCTAAAAGATTACTAGTGCTTTCGTCAGGATTTCATGCTGAATTTAGCTTGATTTACATGAAAAGATTGTGCAGCAATAGGATCCAAACGACAGTAATCCAAAGGCCTTGTCCAAGTGCACTTGTAACCTTATTCAAGGCAATTTGGTTTAAGTGGCTGGCACAAAAACCATGTTTTTCTCTGCCTCGTTTTTGATTCTTTGCTTTGATGCATTCAGATAAAATAACGGCCCATAAATTTGCTTTCAACATGTATGTGTAATGTCTCTGGAGGAATGTGTCTATGAAAGAAAAGAAAGCAAGAGATCGAACAAACATTTCACAACAGAACCATTAACTATGAAACAGGCATAAGCAGGCATAGTAGTGAATACACACACCTGCCACAACGTATATTCAAAAAATTCCTTGCGGTCTAACCTCTCTGTCTAGGCCAGACCCCAAGCCCCTTGAAGTAAATGGAAAGACTTCAGGAAAAACATACGGCCCAAGGTGAGTGGCAAGATTTTGTTGTAGTTCACCAGGCCTTTCCCAAACACATTATTAGGTCTGGCCATCTACCTTCACATCCTTTTTTAGGCCCCCATTTTGCAAATGGCCTAAGAATGCGCTTAACTTTAAGCAAATGCTGAAGTCCCTTGGAAGGTGCATAATAAGTCCTTTGCTGAACTGGGTCTGAGTGAATAGATAGTGTGTAATAGCAGGTTTACCCTGGCTCATTATGGGGGATGCTACAGGTGTTAGGTCCCAGATCAACTTGTGTATACTTTTGAAATTGCCAGCCACTAATAAATATGATAAAAGAACACCCCAAAATGGAATGCAAGGGTTTTGGTCCAGCCTCATATGCAATGCAATGCAGGTAGACCCAGTCATTTGTTTTCATCAGTTGTTTCAGGGCATAAGCCAACCCCTAAGTGACACAAGTTAGTCTGTTGGGAAGAAACTTCCCTAAAGGACAGGTTATGCCATCGTTGCCCTCTTGCAGCTTTCAGTGAAGTAAGTGGCATTGGTCACGGTTGGTGGCAAGAGGCTGGTCTACATGGGTCCCACTGTAGATGTAGCGCGCATGACATGGGTGAGTCACAGACAGGTGTCAGGGCCTTGCCAACACACACTTCCCTTCCCATATGGCTAAATGGGAGGCCGGGCCCAGCTAGATCCCGGCTATGTGGGAGGATGATGCCAGGAGTGGGGTCCCCAATAGGAAAAATGTTGAGAACTGTACGGCAGTTCCTATGTTCCTGCTAACCCCTTCCTTCACATGAAGCACTAATCCAGGCAGATACATTTCCTATATGACATGAAGGAGAAATTAATATAGGACCTGATACAAAGTCTATTGAAGTCAATGGAAAGACTCCGATTGCCATCAATGGGCTTTGGATCAGGCTGCAGCTGGGGAGAGAGGAGAAAGGCCCAGATCCTCAGACATATTTAGGCTCCTAACTGCCCCTGATTTTGGTAGCAGTTAGGAGCCTAAATACCTGAGGATTTGGGCCAGAAAGGCCAAAAAAAAAGGCAAAAGAGCTTTCAGTAAAGAAACCTCTGACTGAAAAGCTATTGGGTGGGTGGAAAGCCTGACTTGTTCATTAAGAAAATTGAACCAAAACGAGATGATAAAACCTACCGTGGGTCTGATTTATTATCATTTTAATGTTATTAGCTTCCTATCCAGCTGCTCCTTTGAGAATTAAATGCTGGTATTATGTATTGACCTAGACAGAAACCAACCAACCTTAATAAAAATGAAGCACTCAATTAAAAAAAGAGGAAAAGGGGGAAATCGCCCCCTCCCCCAGTAAAGTTTCTATATTGCCTTTTTAATTAACGAACCTGAACATTCCCTGCACACATGGAAAAAAAACCACCTCTCTAAAATAATGGAAATTATGCAATAGCCCTACTGTATCCAATTGCCCAGATGTAAATAACACTCCTGTTAATTTAAAACCAAGGCTGCTTGTGTTTACGGCTTTATTGCACTCACATTATCTGGATCTTTATACTGTGTCATGGGTGCAGATAGATTGGGTTGAAAACTTTCCCAAGAGCCATTTTAAAGAGACTTCTAATCTTTCCCTTTAGTGGTGTTAATTCAACGTCACAGGAGTGTTTGAAGCACCATTAGGCAGAGAAATGGGCTCTCTCTCCTGATGGTGCCCGTATACAACTAACAACATTTAAAAAATCTGTTTCATATCAGACTAGCTCTCTAGGGCACCAGGGCAGTGGCCAAATGGAGATTTCAGCTTCTATTATAATAATCAAACACCTAAAGAATATCATTTTGCATTTCTATAGCCTCTTTCAATGGATGGGCTCAAATCACGTTAAGAACCTTCATTCAAACCTAACAAGCCCCCTGTGAAGTAGGTAAATGTTATTCTCCTTCACTATTCAGATGGGGAAACTGAGGCACAGAGCAAGTTAGTGGCACAGCCAGGAAGGAATCACAATCAGCATAATTCAGACCAACCACCAGGAGGCTGTGAGACTGTTGTTGTAGGACTATTCACACTGTTGGGACCATTGCACCCGAGATCTCCATCGATGCTGGCACTGGAGTGGTGGAAAATTGGCATGCTGGAGAATCACATGCTGGTAAGCACAGCATGGTGGTGGTTGGACCGTCTATGTGCTTCAAACTTTTGAATGTGTGCTACAAATGTGCTAGGTGAACTAAACAGTGGCTAACGTGTTAAATATCTCTAGTGCAGACAATGCCAGAGAGGGAGAGGCAAAGACAGAGACATATGTGAGTATCATCAATCTAGGGTGACCAGACAGCAAGTGTGAAAAATCGGGATGGGGGTGGGGGGTAATAGGAGCCTATATAAGAAAAAGACCCAAATATCGGGACTGTCCCTATAAAATTGGGACATCTGGTCACCCTACATCAATCTCATTGTAATTAATAGTTCCATAAGATCAGTGTCACTGGCTGACTCTAATGGACTTTTGGTTTAACACAGTTCTCAAGTGTAAAATGTGACCGTAGGGGACCTTCTCAGTCCAGCAGAGGGTGATCTCTTCCCAGGTCACATCCAAGGAAGCCAAACTGTCAATAAGGCTGGTGAATTCTCCCTTAACCTAACAGATTGTCTGAGAGAGGTTTAGGGTGATACAACCAAGAATTTGGAGGGATTGCAAGAGTGTGGGACATGAATTCCCTTCCGAGTCCAGGAGGGGGCAGTCTCTGATTAAAACTGAACGGAGGCACACTGGTAAATTAAAGGCCTAGGTCAGATATCTCTTGTCATTTGCTTCCCTCTCCAAGCCAGGGCTCAATTACAGTGGTGGAGGAAGGGTTTGTAAGATTGCAAAAGTGGGGAGGGGAAAGGTTTGTACTTATTTACCATGCAGAACTCTGTTCTTACAAACTGCTTTTATTTGCAGTTAAAAGGAAACCGTCAAAATAACTTGAGGATTTTTTTTTCTAATCAGCCACAACGATCAAGTGGTCTAATCATTGGAGTTAATCTTTTCTTTTCATGACGCTCCCATTTAATCGATGAACTAAATGGCTTCATTTATTTTGATATAATGAAAAGAGTCTCTCTAAAACTCTAGGCGCGTGTACATTCTCTGCAAAACACACGCACGCCTGTATGCAGCTAGCTATCAAAATGTTCCGAAATAGTTGATTTCAGCCACACATTTTGTTTTATTTAAAGCAACATGCTCTGGTGCACTTAAAACACACACAGCTTGGTCTGAAATAGAGGTGGCCAGTGTGGTATGGTGGATAAGGTGCTGATCAGGGGTTCTATTCTGCCTCTGTCATTGGCTTGCTGAGTGACTGTGGGCAAGTTACTTTCCCTGATCTGGGCCTCAGCTTTCCTATCTGTAAAATGGAGATAATGATACTGACCTTCTATGTATAGTGCTTTGAGATCTACTGATGAAAAGCGCTATATAAGAGCTAGGTGTTTTTCATCAATCCTACCCTCTTCTGAACTAAGGTCGTGATCCGTGTGCTTGTTTTTGAGCATATGAGTAGTCTCATTGGTTTCAATGGCATTACTCATGTGCATGAAGTTAAACATGTGCTTAAGTATTTACTGGGCTGGGGACCTAAATGCTTCATCAGAGTACAGGGCCCACCAGCACCATTCTGCTGTGTGATCAAACAGCTGATGAACCCTCGTGGCTTGGTGGCTACTTCCAAGAAGAGTGTGTGGGAAACTGAAGTTACAAATAAAAATGTCTGGGCATGGAGTGATGTCAGTTTATTCCTGCTGGGGCCCTGCTGCTAGGCTATAATCAAAGACTTTGGTGAGTGATGAGAGAAGGGGTATTAGGAAAATAAACGTGGAAAACCATGGTAAAAAATCCGGAGTTCTTTTCTCTCTCTCATTCTTGCTAAGAGTCAAGTGTAAAAGGAAACAGGGCTCAGATCAAACCACCTTGGCCCGGGAGGACTGGAATGTGGGCTTTATGGCACAAGCAAGCAAGAGACGTTTCCAGAAGAAATAACATGAGTGAGAGGATTATTACAAAAGGCCAGAGCGTCAGATCTCTGTGCTGTGAGTTAAAGGAGCCCATAAAATTCACTAGGGGAGAGATGGAGACAGAGTCAAGTCAGGAATTAACTCCTTAAAGGCTAGAGAACAGCGATAACAATCAGGAGCACCTTTACCTCTGTGGGTTTCAAAGCCCGGGCAAAGTCTGCTCTCAGCTTCCACCCAGCAAGCTGTAAAGAGGTAACCGACAACTCGATCATGCTGATGAATGTTTTATGCAATGTGATAAATCCAGTCTCCTGGGCAGCTCTCCAGTTTTAGCCTCCTATTTCATAGTCAATGATAATGATATTTTTAATCATAAAAATTAGTCATGATAACAACATCTAGTGCTTGTTTAAGGTGGGATTTTCCAGGGAGCCTAAAAGAGATGTTAGATGTCTTCAAGTCGGCAGGGCATCCTAGACTACTTAGGGAATTAGCTAAAGCGTTCTCTGAGCCATTAGCGAGTATCACTGAGAACTTGTGGAGGACAAGGGAGATCCCAGAGGTCTGGAAAAGGGCAAATATAATGCCTATTTATAAAAATGGGAATAAGGACAATCCAGAGAATTATAGACCAGTCGGGTTAACTTCGGTAACCGGAAAGATAATGGTGCAAATAATCATTCAGCTGGTAAGCATCTAGCAGAAAATAAGGTGATAAGTGAGGCCTGGTCCACACTACCCCCCCACTTCGGACTAAGGTACGCAAATTCAGCTACGTTAATAACGTAGCTGAATTCGAAGTACCTTAGTCCGAACTTACCGCGGGTCCAGACACGGCAGGCAGGCTCCCCCGTCGATGCCGCGTACTCCTCTCGCTGAGCTGGAGTACCGGCGTCGACGGCGAGCACTTCCGGGATCGATCCCAGAACACCGATTGCCTGCCGTTGGACCCGGAGGTAAGTGTAGACGTACCCTAACAGTCAGCAGGATTTGTCATCATGTCAAACCAACCAAATATCTTCTTTGACAGGGTAACAAGCCTTGTGGATGGGGGGAAGCGGTAGATGTGGTATATCTCGACTTTAGTAAGGCTTTTGATACAGTCTCACGTGACTATCTCATAAACAAACTAGAAAAATATAGCCTACCCTACGTGGACTTACTGTAAGGTGGGTGCACAACTGGTTGGACAAGCATACTCAGAGAGTAGTTCTCAATGGTTCACAATTGAGCTGGAAGGGCATATTGAATGTGATCCCGCAGGGATCTGTCCTGGGCCTGCTTCTATTCAATAGCTTCAGAAATTATTTGCACAATGGCATAGAAAGCACACTTATAAAGTGTGCGGATGATACCAAGCTGTGAGGGGTTGCAAGTGCTTTGGAAGACTGGATTAGAATTCAAAATGATCCTGACAAGCTGGAGAAATGGTCTGAAATAAACAGGATGAAATTCAATAAGGACAAATGCAAAGTACTACACTTAGAAAGAAATAATCAATTGCACAAATACAAAATGGAAAATGACTGCCTGGGAAGGAGTACTGCAGAAAAGGGCATGGGGGTTATAGTGGATCACAAACAAAATATGAGTCAACAATGTAAGACTGTTGCAAAAAAAAAAAAAAAAAGCTAGCATAATTCTGGGATGTATTAGAAGGAGAGATGAAAACAAGCCACTCTACTCAGCGCTGGTAAGGCCTGAACTGGAGTATTGTGTCCAGTTCTGAACACCACGCTTTGGGAAAGATGTGGACAAATTGGAGAAAGTACAAAGGAGAGCAACAAAAATGATAAAAGGTCGAGAAAACATGACCTATGAGGAAAGATTGAAAAAAGTGGGTTTGTTTAGTCTGGAAAAGAGAAGACTGAGGGGAGACAATAAAAGGTTGTTATAAAGAGGAAGGTGATAAATTGTTCTTATCCATTGCCGACAAGACAAGAAGCAATGGGCTTAAATTGCAGCAAGGAAGATTTAGGTTAGACATTAGGAAAAACTTCCTAACTGGAAGTGTAGTTAAGCACTGAAACAAATTACCTAGGGAGGCTGTGGAATTTCTGTCACTGGAGGTTTTTAAGAACCATTTAGACAAACATCTCCCAGGGAGGGTCTAGATAATACTTAGCCCTGCTTCAGTGCACGGGACTGGACTATATGACCTATCGAGGTCCCTTCTAGTCTTACATTTCTATGATTCTATGAATTACAGTCTTAGGTTTCAAAAGTGAATATAGGCCTCTATAATCAGCAAGCTCCATTTGTCCTTTAGGGCTAACCCATGCTAAGCAGAGGAGAATCTTTTGCTTATGCCTAGAAACACCTTGCTCCTCCAGTGTCAAAGCATCATACAGCCACATAATTCCTTTTGTTTCGGGTTTTTTATCCCCCTCCTGCCATGTGCTCTGAGCTGCAATCTCAGATATTGGGAGGAGTTCATTTGCATGACTCATCTTCACAGGGAGGAGAGCAGAACAGTAAAAGTATGTAGCCCTTTTGTTGACAATTCCTCAATCCAGATGTAGAGCATTTCCAGTTGTAAGATCCAACCAGAACCCTTCTGGCATTGATGGGTCTCCTCTTTTGGGAGGGGCATAACAATTTCTGTAGAAGAGAAGTTCTTCACGCTAATTAATGTCCCTCTTCTGTAGGGTGAGTCATAGGGTCACAGAGGCTCACAATACAACTGCTCAAATAGCACATTACAGTATGGAACACAGATATTATGAGTAAGATTAATGCAGGAAGCAACTCGCAAGCATGCAATAGCATCTTAACACTGAACACTTACTTATATTTCTAATCTGTATTTTATCAATATCAACCCACAAGTGAGCCAGACAGATTCCAGCAATGTTTCTGTTAGTGTCCAGTTGAGAAATGGGGACATTGGCATGAACTGGCACCTGGCCTGCCAGAGACACAATTGCATCTTAAAACTAGGTAGGTTCTTTGCCTCCCCCCCACCACTATGCTTATTGGAAGGCTGTGCCAGAACCTTACTTTTTTTGAAGACCGGGGCACGCAAAATCACCTGTCACCTTTGAAGATATAGGCCATCATGTTACTGTGAGGGATATCACATCACTGAGCGTTTTTTCTCATCTTATATGACAAGAAATTACCCTGATTTAACACACACAAACATAAATATTGTGTATCCATCTCCGTGGAACAGAGCTTAAATGGACAATCAAAATGAGGTGCTTTGGAAAGACAAAAACCAACAACACCCACCCCAGTATAACATAGAAGCAAAGACAAACACATTAAAGTCTGGATGAATTTATGAGGTACTTTAATGAAACACTCACGCATACAAAACATGAACTCGTAGTTTGCACTCTTACATCTGCAGTTAGCATGGAACTCCCATGACCAGGAAGGTCATAAATTTCATATTTGCCCAGAGAAAACCTTTGCCCGGAGTTAGTATATATGGTTAGAGAGTGATCCAATTAAGGGATTTGTAGCAGCAGTTGCATAACTGATTTATTGGAAGACTCTATCATGATCTATCAAAGGTCACTCCGCTAAGTGGAAACATTTATGGATTGAAGTTGAGCAGCTTTGTTCAGCCTGCCCCAGTGAGCGGGGGCTAGATGACGACTGGCAGTAGTCACTGAGGCAAGGTGGGTATAGAGGGGTGGGGGATCTCCTGGGAGGGGAGACCCAGAGTGTGGGGGTACTGCTGGGGCAGAACCCTGAGGTAAAGGGCACCAGGTTCCGGGAGGGACACGGGGCAAGTGGCAGGCAAGACACCTGCCTGCAGAGGGCGCTCCATACACTGGAGAGCTAATTCCCAAGACGACCAGCAGGAGGCACCGCGCCGGTGAGTCGTCGCCTCGCTACATTCCACAAACATGACAGCATGACAACTGTAATAAATGTAATATTTTAAAATGGGTGGAAAGCACTCAGGCAACAGACAATGCATGGGCTCAAAACATGGAAAGGAATATTTAAATAGTGATTGGATGTTAATATTTATTATTTTTATTGGATATTCCCAAGGGGCCACAGTCATAGACCGAGAACCTGTGGTGTGCTAGGCACTGTACAAACACAGAACAAAAAGATGGTCTCTGTCCCCAAGAGTTTACAATCTAGGTATCTACAATGTTTTTCTAAAACAGTTCAACAGTGAGTTATTGGGTTTCAGAGTGTTCAAGGAAGAATAACTCCTTCCATGGCATGAACAACATGGTGAAATTCTGCATGAAGTAGTAAGGTGGCCTGTATCATCATAGTATCTAAGTGCCGCACAATCTTTAATGCATTTATCCTCACAACAATCCCACACAATAGAGAATTGCTAATATCCCCATTTTTCAGCCAAGCTAAGTGACTAAGCTAAAGTCATACAGGAAGTCAATAGCAGATTAAGGGTTGAAACCTAGCGCTCTTAAATACTAGCCTAATCCCCTAATCACAATACTTCCACTAGGGCCTGTGATATGCAGCCGGCCAGGATCATTGTGGGTCCTTCTGACCTTAACATCTCGGAATCCATCCCCTTCTGTAGAAAAACCCACAGAAGGGGGGAAATTACATATTTTTTCTTTTTAAAATGGATCTTTCAAATATAAGAAAACAACTACAGCAACACCTCAGAGTTACGAACAACAGAGTTACGAACTGACCAGTCAACCTCACACCTCATTTGGAACCGGAAGTACCCAATGAGGCAGCAACAGAGACAAAGGGGAAAAAAAGTAAATACAGTAAAGTACCGTGTTAAACGTAAACTACCCAAAAAGAAAGAAAGAAAGAAAAAGTTAAAAAAAATTTTTGACAAAGCAAGGATACTGTTTCTGTGCTTGTTTAATTTAAATTAAAATGATTAAAATCAGCATTTTTCTTCTGCATAGTAAAGTTTCAAAGCTGTATTAAGTCAATGTTCAGGTGCAAACTTTTGAAAGAACAACCAGAACATTTTGTTCAGAGTTATGACCATTTCAGAGTTACGAACAACCTCCATTCCCTAGGTCGTAACGATGAGGTTCTACTGTAATGTGGAATGAACATCTGGAATCAATCCTCACCCATAACTCTGCTGACATCTGCAACCACCACCAATGGACAGAATAAGTAGAATGATCTCAAATAGGGGAAATGTTACATTAAAAAATGCACAAGGCTGATGAAACCCCAACTCATTCTTGCCCTCGCCGAGGTGGTGATGAGATTGAGCATGTGGAAGGGCTGCCCTAATTATGGGACTCCCCGGAGACCATAGGGAAACCTGGCCACAACGCTACAGCTCTCAGAGCAGCGATATGGCGTGTTTGTCCCTTGGCAGTGCTCCCATCCCTCCATCTCTGGAAACCAGGTTGATGTGGTGTCTGGGCTACCAGTGGTCTCACAGTGTCTGGATGAATGTTCGGCGGGGAGTTAGAAGTCTTCACAGATAAGAGGTTAAAGCTACTTTGCGCAGCATTAAGAGTGGCTCTGTCTCCCTCTTGCCTGCCCTGTCCCTGGGTGGAGACACAATGGTGTGTTGCTTGCATGTGAAGGCCGCTGCCAGATCCTCGCTGTGGGAGTGCATCATGTGGCTGCTACTCCAGTCTGGGCCCTTATGTCCAGGGCCGGCTCTAGCTTTTTTGCCGTCCCAAGCCAAAAAAAAAAAAAAGGGTGCCAGACTGCCGAAGCAAAACAAACAAACAAACAAAACCGGCAGCCGCAGGGAGCGCGTGGAGGGCGGCCAAGGCGGCTCGCAGGGGGGTGAAGGGCGGCGCCCGCCCGCTCCCTCCGCCCGTGGGCAGCCAGGTGCTGCAGCCCGCTCACAGCCGGGCAAGAGGGGTTCCCCCCTCCGGCCTCGGGGTGCCTCTCCCGGCCTGGCAGGCGGAGCCCCTGGGGGCTGCAGGAGGTGCTGTCTCAGCCTCTCCTTTAAAGGCGGCTCGGCCGGGCCGGTCTCAGAGCGGCGCGGGAGCGGAGGCCAGTGCAGGTGGCGGGGAGTGGCGCATCCCAGGGAGCCCGGAGGGACGGTGAGCGGCGGGGATTGCTAGTTCCTGCCCCCCTGGGCCGGGGTCCGTGCCCCTGCAGGGCTGGGCTGGGAGCAGAGCGCGGGGAGCCGGCTGGGGGTCTGGGGGAGCTGCCAAAGCAAAAAAAAAAGAACCACGGCAGGGCAGCCGGAATGTGCCGCCCCAAGATTGGCCGGAATGCCACCCCTTACAATGTGCCACCCCAGGCACGTGCTTTCTCGTCTGGTGCCTGGAGCCGGCCCTGCTTATGTCACATTCGGACAGCGTTTGCATGCGGCTGCTCCTTCCTGAGCCGTAGAGTGACGAGAGGCATAGAAGCCATTGTGTGTCATTTTTCCAGCTGATGGTCTGGATAGAAAAGGACAAGAACAAAGAAACTCAGTGTCATGCCATGTCTGGGACAGAAAGAGATGGTCATGGAGAGATACAGGGGGCTCGTGGCTGGAGCAACTGGTCTGGGATCAGTAGACCTTGGTTCCATTCCTGGCTCTGCAGCTGATGGGGGTATGTCATTTCCTCCCCCTTGCATCTGTAGATTGTTAGCTGTTTGGGGACTAGATTGTCTGTTACTTTGCATCCGTAATGCACCTAAAGCACCTACCACAATGGAGCCACTAGGTGTCACTGTACAGCAAATGCTATAGCAGCATGGTTGTTTGGAACAGTAAAGGAGCAATTCTGGATGTAGGGAGGGGAAAGGGAAAAAAGCAGCTAAATAATAATATAGAAGGAACTTTCTGGTTGTTCAGAAATTGTTCTTCTTGGGCATCGCACATTTTGTGTCTCCAAAACAAGCCAGGAGACTGTTCTGATTCTCATTATGGCTCAATTACCCATGAAATTCTTGGCTTTTCAGCACCCACATATGTTACACAAAATGTGTGATGAACGCACACACAGCCACATCAAAAGCAATGGGTATTAAAATTTGTGAACAGACACAGTAAGAGGGTCACAGTAAAAAAAGAGCTTCGAAATAATGTGCCTTGAATTCTTTTACCATGAATTGCGTTCCCTATAACCTTGATTGTGTGACTCACAATTGTAGATGTTGGTACTATGCCCTAGCACAGTGATTGTAAACGAGGGGTCCGGGGCCCCCTAGGGGGTCATGAGCAGGTTTCAGGGAGTCCACCAAACAGGGCCAGCATTAGACTCGCTGGGGCCCAGGACAGAAAGTCAAAGGCCCACTGCATGGGGCTGAAGCCGAAGCCTGAGCAATGTAGCTTTCTGGGTGCCCCTGTGGTATGGGGCCCCAGGCAATTGCCCTGCTTGCTACCCCTGAAAGCCAGCCCTGGCTTTTATATGTGGCACAAGTGGGCCGTGGAGTTTTTATAGCATGTTGGGGGGGCCTCAGAAAGAAAAATGTTGAGAACCCCCTGCCCTAACAGACAATGAGAGCACTTCGTTGACAGGGGCTGCAGTCAGATCTCAGGTGAGCAAGCAAAGCTCTCAGTCAGGTACAGGCGAGTTGTGTGACCCCTTGCAAGGTATAAAAACAAACACACCTGACAACAACAAACCAGAAACACCTTTGGAATTAAATGAGAATAATTCCTTTAAGTATCACAAACCCCGTCTCTTGTTCAGAAGGCAGTTTCAATCATTCCTATTTATTTACACGTTAAGGTCTGCCACTTTCTCTGCCCCACTCCCAGTCTCTCCCACGCCAGCTGGGATTTGGCATGCCAAATTTCACCACAAGGTAATTTTATTTAAAGATGTCCCTAGATATATAAACCATGAAAGGAGGATTTCAAATAGAAAACTTGGGCGGGGGAGAATCTCAACTACATTCTTATTTGCATTAGAGTAGCACCTAGAAGACCCAGTCAAGATCAATGAGACACAAGCAATATAAGAAAAAGATGCACGCCATCCAGCCTTCTGTTTAGGCTATTTCATGATTCACCATCTGCGTGTCAATAACACAGAAATACCAGCTTTTTGTATCTTGCTGGTTTGACCTACAAAAAGACATTCCACCTGAAAAGGAAAATAGTCCAAAAAATGTTATGTCCTACATGATCTCATTTCCCAATGCTGGGCAGGGGTACAGTTTTATACAACACTCACTAGTGAAATAAACACCAAAAATGATGCATACCCAAGTAATAACAAAGGTCTAGTGACACCATCTAGTGGACCATTAAAGGGAAATCACAACACCTTTGTCTAAAACTTGGGTCCAGGCCACCATATCCCCCTTCATGTTTACAATCATGCACAAAGCCTTGCAGGCATGAACTATTTCAAACCCAAATCGGCCATAGGAGGACTTGCCTAGCATGATAACTGTAAGTGTGAGGTGGTCTGGAAGGGATTAGAAATGTAGCATCTGAGCCTCAATACAGTCTACCAAACCCATGAGTGTCCTCAGGGAGATGACCCTTATTGGTGAGACTCCATTTTTATCCTCAGTCAAAAGTAGCATCAAGGTCCCTGTTCAACTGCTGGAGAAGACCTCAGGACAGATTTGCACTGCTCTGAAGCCACATGACCTGTGAACAAAGAGCCAGACAATTAGCCTGCAACTCTAAGGAATTCAACTTCACTGTCCAAGGACAATTCCAGGAATGGGCATCATCTTTAAGGACCATTCAACTCCCATGTTGAAATCCTTTCACAGGTTGGGTGTAAGTCCCCTGCTGGCCCAGGCTCATGGATGCATGTGGGTCTAGGGTACTTCCTTTTGTACAGTGCTCATCATACAAATCCATTTCTCCTTCAACCTCCTGCTCAGGCCATGAGCTGTGGAGGAACCCACCAGAGGCTTATCATGAGCAGAAGTTACCTTAGCTAATGTGGCATCCCCTTGGACAAGAGAAGCTTAGTGCCCACTTGATGGTGGCATTACTCACCTTAAAGTGCTCATCAAAGAAGAACCAGAAAAAAACACCTTGTACAGGGCATGTGCCTTCTGGATTGTGCCTGTCCAAGTACTTAAAACCCAACAGCACAAAACTGCAATCGACATTCTAAAAAAAAAGGGAACAAATCTTTGCAGGTTCTGGAGAGCTGCAAACCTGCTGGGGGAGCCAAGAAATGGCCCCCACTTACACTTTATATGGCTGCCTGCCAGACGATGTAATGCAACCCTGTTCCTCTCCCCCCAACTCCCTATTCCTACAGCTCAAGCCAGTCCCTACCCCCTGCCCCAAGACATCTGGGACTGAGAGAAAAGATGGTGTTAATACAACAGAGCAGTAAGAATACAGGACTCATGGCTGGAGCCCTAAAGCAGAAGACTTTACTGGTTGAGGGTTTGATGGTCTGGTCCATAACAGGCTATGTATGAGATTTTATCATGATGAAATCAAGTCATGTTAACTTGACCAGTATAACATGTTAAAGGCTGTGTTCCTTTTCTACACTTGTCTTTTAAAAACATGCTAATATCACCCCAGAATCTTAACCTAGACAAGGCCAAATGGCAGTTTTGCCTGGACAAGGGTTGCAGGCTCACATCCATAGAAGTTCCCTGGTTCAACTTGTTATATGTCCCAAATGATCCCAGCGCCATGTATGCAGGAAAGGCCATCAACCCCATTGCTGTCTATTGTCAGTAGCATTTTCCCCGTATACAACGCTTCTGGTTAAAATTTCGGACACATTTCAGACTGCTGGCTTTTCCGCATCTTAAAACTAAAGACGGTCTCAGGCATTTATTTCCATAAGCAGCCAGGGACTGGCAAGGAAGAAAAAGGAAAGGCATTTTTTCAGGCACACAGAGACAAACAGGCCTACATGCAGAGATCAAGAGACATACGCATATATACACCCTTACAGAGACACAGATATATACATATATATATATGCATTCATATATACATGTACACACATGCAAAAATACAGCTGAATATGCACACATGCATTCATATAAGCATACACAAATGCCTATGAACACACACATATAAAAACAAACACATGCCTCACCCTTCAAGGGAAATGTATAGCAAAATTATCTTGAGAAACGCTGGCTTGTTTTGAGACCCAGTCCAATTTCAGAATAATAACCAATATTATCCGTGGTATTTCTCATTAGCAGCCGAGTGTTAACAACAGGTTTTTTTAAAAGATTAGTGGCATCTGTCACATCACTGACTTTGTCATTAAAAGAAAAAATATTCCTGACAGGCACCCAGCTTCACCTTGCAATCCGAACATAAATTGTGAATTGTTTGAAGGCTTTTATGGAAATAGGTTGTTTGCATGTGCCAAATCCTCTCTCTGTTATAATAGCCACAGATTTATCACCCAGGTACACTACTTCAAAAGCCACCATCCCAAGACTTAATGCAGCCTAGATTACCCATATTTATGTCTTTCTTTTAGGGGGGTTTTAAATAAAATTTTCACTTTCAGGGTTTTTATTCCTTTTTTTTTTTTAATAAAAAATGTGCTTCCAGTGTATTTATTAGGAAATATGGATTCCAGTTTGAAAACAACAACAACAACAATAATAACAATTAATGGATTAAAGAGTCCTGTGGCACCTTATAGACTAACAGAAGTATTGAAGCATAAGCTTTCCTGGGTGAATACCTATCTGACGAAAATACATCTGTTAGTCTATAAGGTGCCACAGGACTCGTTGCTTTTTACAGATCCAGACTAACAGGGCTACCCCTCTGATAATTAATGGATTGAAAAGCAATCTTGTTGTGCAATTGGATTAAGATAATAAAGTGAAGCATTTCCAGTGAAGAAGTCAGGGGTTCCTGAAACAACACAGGAGCGCTCGACATAGAGTGAAATTCACTTTGTGTTTTTTTTAACTGCTTAATCGCTATTAAATAATTACACTATGCAATAGAGAAGGTGGGTTAGATGTGGACCAACTTCTGTTGGTGCCAGAGACAAGCTTTGGAGCTACACAGAGCTCTCTCACCAACAGAAGTTGGTTCAATAAAAGATATCACCTCTCCCACCTTGTCTCTCTAATATCCTGGGACCAACATACAACCCTGAAAACAACAATACAATAGAGACCCAACTGGCCTTGCGATTGAAAACAAAAGTGTTTTCATTTGCATTGGGCAAGTAACTTTTAAAATGAAGTCACACAGAGGTTAAAACCCCTTTTGCGGCTTCATAACAGATCAGATCAGCAATGCGACACTAGTTTGTTTGTTATGGACTGATCGATCATATTCTAAATACAATGAGCGTGCATGTTACTGGAACAAATACTGTATGTTTGGGCCAAACCTTTCGCTTCCAATCTACACTTGCTGCGGTGCTTACAAATATTTGCAGCCAAGGTTTGCTCGCTGAAAAGGTTCTTTGTTGAAGAGGCCAAATGATCCGTAACACACATTTGAACTCAAGGACAACTCAAGTTTACTTCTTCTTCCTTTACTTAGCGGCGAAAGTGACTTCCTTTTTACTTTTCCTAATGAAACTTTGTGTCTCTGGCCTCTCTCTTTTCATCTCGACCTACAACTTTTAATAGTGTTTAAACTGTATGTGGCTCATTTGCTTCCCTCCCCCACCCGGCCAAAAACAAAGCAAAGAAAAGCCTTCACCCAATATGTTAAAAATGTAACATGGTAGAAAGTATAACTGGAAAGAAAAGTCGGACCGGCCTGGGCTCAAGAATTTGTAGACATAAAACTAGATAAAGATCTGTGGTTTCTGGCTCTAACAAGAAAAATTGTTGGAGACGGGCTCTGAATCGTTGCAATAGTTTTCTACAGGCTTTGATACGATCAGTGTTGCCTTTAACAGATGTATTTTCAAGGATGGGAGTGTTTTGTGAAATCGCACGCCCTGTATTCCTGTTAAATATTCCGCCCAAGGCCAACCAATGCATGTGGATTGTTATTTGTGATTATGTATCTGCCTAAGTAAAGATAATCGCCGGATCATTGTGCGACTGATACAATCAGAGCCCGAATACGCAATTAGATTCTCAGGAACTTCTGAAAAAGGGGTTCTGAATTTCTGAAGAGTGATTCTCCACTCCAGAAGTTACTCCGGCTCAAAATAAATCAAAGCCAGCTTAGTTTGCTGATAAAATGTCTATTTTTGGTACACGTTGATATTATTCCTTATGAATTATTATGTCGAAGATTGGGGAAATAGCCTTCTCGGGCAATTTCTCATTTCACAGGAGGCCAGAGGAATAATTCGATATGATGCTACGGTTGGAGGAGAAAAGCTCCATTGTGATCGTTGAAATATGGGTTTTTGTTCGTCATCATTTCAAAGCCAAACATTTCTATTAAGGGAATGAACCCTTCTCTGGCAGGCCGACGCTCGCTTGTCAGGTTGGGAAGGGACAGCGAGTCCAGATCATGGAGTCCAATCGTAGACACCAAGATCCGGTGATGTAAAATCACAGGAATTGTTGTTGTCTGTTGCAGCCCAGGGCAGAGAAATGGAAACGAAAATTCCAGCCGATCACTGAATCGAAGATTTCCCCTGATCATTAAACTCCACTGAACATTTTCAAATATCAATTTTGAGGTCAAGGACAGCCTCTGTATTCGTCCCTGTTTGTGTTCAGTTTACACGCCAAGAAGCTACCACCTTCCAAAGTCCCTATTCTTTGTAGTTTCCATTTGCATCGCCTTTATCTGTACAATCCTTCAGCTGCGGGTACAATTCACACGATGAAGCAACAACCCAACATACAAAAACCTTAGCTCTTCTCCCACATCGACTGTGCCTTGCCTCCACTAGCTAGCGGGGTGTCAGAACGCCCCTTTTCTGCGGTGAAGACACAGCTTTCCTATTTGAAATGGCCAAATGAAATAAACTCACCCAGCTAAATAAGGGGCTGCATTTTCAGTCCCTTGTTCACCACATCTTGAGATTAAGGCACTGAGCATTTTGCCCCTCTCGCTGATTTGTGTTTCTGACACTGATCAGGAGCTGAGAAGGTTCTCGATTTGTATATTAAATCCAATTTAATGGAGGCGAGAAGAGCAGGTTCAAGTTTCTAACAACTATTGCATACAGTTTGTAGTAATAATTATCCTGAGGATGTGCGGCCAGCATTGTCAAAGTCGGCCTCTTCAGACTAGACCTAAGCACCTAATTAAGAATAGTCCGGCATTTACTGGTGCTGAGGATCTACAGGAACTGTGTGCGCTCAGTAATTCTGATAGGCAATTTATATTCAGGTGCGTCGCTGTGGATTTAGGGGCGCCCAGCTTTGAAAGTAGTGGCGATTAGTACTCTGAGTTATTATTAAGGAACAAAGAAAAGTCAACATCTTGGGGTTGCATCTAGCCAATGAGGTCCCTTAAAACTTCGATTGCTATGGATTTAAAAAAATAATAATAATTCAAGTTTATCTAAAAAACTATATGGGTGGACTAGATAATCCGTATTTAATGGCTTAAAATTTCCCCTCACTATTAATTGTGCTTTGTGTCCCAATTTGAAGTCAGTGGAATCAAACAGAGAGAACCGAATGAGATCAACTTGTCCGCGTTTTAATAGCCGAAAGCCCTGATTATTATTAATTATTATTATTATTTGCAAAGGGCCAGCTTTAAAAGAACTGGCATTTCTATAAGAGGTGGCAACTTTATAAAGTCGGCACTAACCAAAGCATGCCCAACTACACTGCAGCTGGAGGGGAAATAACCATCTAACTGTATTTGAGATGCAGAAAACCTCCCCCTCTGCTCTGATTTCAAAGCATTTAATGAAACGGCAGCACATTGATCCAGGAATATCAAAATTGAGATCCCCGGAATATTTCAGCCCCGCTCCATTTGCTGTACGGTTACATTTTCCATCGCTACAGTTGAGCCCTTTCTGGAGGGAGACATAAATTTCAGCCAGATGGCAATGTTCCCTCCCCGCCCCCATCACACACACGCGAAAAGAATACTAACAGTAATAATAATAAATACGGTATAAATATTAAATGTACGCTTCAGCCCTGGGAACCAAAACCACTGGCAGATTTACTGTAAAAATTACGACGCCCCTTTTTGGAGAGGACTGTACGTTAAAAGGTCCCAAATAATTTAAGTTTAGTCACAGTTTATCACCCAAAACGTGATCTTTCCCCGGGCAGCTACTTCTCCCCACCGCTCCTTGGATGGCTATAAAATTGTCACTCTGGCATGCATCGTATGCTGGGGACTGCAAGGGGGGAAAGAAGGAAGGTGTGTGTGTGTGTGTGTGTGTTGGCTGTTATTTCTGTGTGTGTGTTTGTGTGTGCGTGTGTGTGGGCTGTTATTTCTCTGCATGTGTGTGTATATGCGTGTGTGTGGGGGGCTCTTATTTCTCTGCTTGTGTGTGTGTGTGTGTGTGTGTGTGTTGGCTGTTATTTCTCTGCATCTCTGTCCCTGTGGGTCTTGATGCTCGAATTAACATCTGGGCCCCAGGCATCTGTGGAGTTGGATAAGAAGCCGACACGAAGCAATCTTATTCCCACCCCATAAGAAAAGTTTGTGAGTCCCACAAATTAATACAAGGTACGGGAGTGCCGCCGCAGTGCACGCGGTCAGACCTTTCCAATGGAGAAGGAATCCTGCTTTATGCTACAGGGATTAAAATGGGGGAGTTGCGGGGGAAACGTTCCCTTAGATTGAATTACATTGGTTTTGAAATTAAAAGAAGTGTACACCCACAAAATCGGGCGCGGGATTATTGGCACAGGCAGCTCCGGAGCGCATCGCAAACGATCGCCTTTCAGGGTAGGACTCTACAAGGCGGGAGATGGGAATCAAAACCCAGAGTCAAATTTACATTCCGATCCCTCAGTTCCTGCCCCCCGCCCCACTCCCCCTAGGATTCAGCGTTGGGTAATAGCTGCACAAGTGGCGTTTCATTTGAAAAGGGCCCGGGGATTTGCCACGAAGGAAAGAATCAGCAGCGATGGGGACATGCCACCGCGTGGGACGGGTTGCCCACGGAAAACGAATTAATGCTGCCAGAGGCGTTGTAGTATTTGGCGACTCCGGTGCGAAATTTGGGGTTTAAAGAAAGAACTGGAGCATAGAGATGTTTTTCACGATGTCTACGGCCAATAGCCTTTTGGAGGATTTGGGTGGATCCCAGGGTGAGGTGGAACCTAATGGGATTCCGATTGTGTTCCCTTTGGATTTTACAGTCCTAGACTGGGGAAATACAATAAAAAGTGGCGAAGTGGGGGTATTCACTTCTGACGAAGTGGGTATTCACCCACGAAAGCTTATGCTCCAATACATCTGTTAGTCTATAACGTGCCACAGGACTCTTTGTCGCTGTTGAATAAAAAGGAAGAAAACCGGGGAAGGGAATGTTTGGCAATTTCCTTTTCTTGTTAAGAAAGAAAGAAAGAAAGAAAGAAAGAAAGAAAGAAAGAAAGAAAGAAAGGGACTAAACACACATGAAGTCTTCCTCCTCTGAATTCATTTCACTCCCTGATCAAGTCTTAGCCTTATGTTTGGAGAGGGGGACAAATGGGGGTGGTCTTTGAGGGGTAGAGTCCCCCAAACTGAGACAGGGCGGACGGGAGAAAGAGAGGGAAGAAGAGACAGTCCAGGACGGAATGAGGAGTGCACGTGGAAGCCAGAATGGGGTGGAAAAACACCATTCCAAAAGCTCATCAGAGAAAGAAAACTAGAAGTCTGAATCGCTAGATTTTTCTTTCCTGATTCTGATGACTGAAACTATAACGGGTGCTGCCCTTCCAATTAGTGCAATCAATATTTATTGGGAATCAATGGGGCTTCCTCAGTACCCATGAGATTTCACTGAGAGGTAGAGGGCAAGAGGTTGGAAGTTATTTTGACACCCCCTCTAGGGTCAACCTGTTCCTGCATTTTCATAGAATATCAGGGTTGGAAGGGAGTTTAGGAGGTCATCTAGTCCACCCGGCTGCTCAAAGCAGGACCAAACCCCAGACACATTCTTGCCCCAGATCCCTAAATGGCCCCCTCAAGGATTGAGCTCCCAACCCTGGGTTTAGCAGGCCAATGCTCAAACCACTAAGTTATCCCTCTCCCCAGTTTGGTAGCTGGTCTCCAGGCAACACATGTGAGCTCATGCCAAAATATGACTGAAGTGGTGGAAGTGAACTGGATCGAACTTTAGACAAGTCCTACAAAACCTCACACAGCAGCAGCCCAGCACTTTGTACCTGACATAACTGTATATCTCACGCTTATCTTAATAGCACCAAGAGGCGCCAACCACGATTGGGACTCCATTCATACTAGCCTCCATAGATACACGCGAGAGACAGCAGTCATTCCGTTGATGCTCGCAGTTACATTTGCAACACGTTTCAGCGCTTGTATCCCTTTGTTCCGAAAGATGTAGTGTTTATTGCAAGCTCTCTATGGCCTTGGCTAGAGTGGGGAAATTTGCCATGCTCCCCCCTAGCATGTTTATTAAACGTGTCCCACCCTCGCACGCAATCGCTTCAGTCTTTTATGGACCACAGTGATTTTTGCAGAATTTCATATTGATTCGGTCCTGGTATTGCATCCGAACCAAGCCCCTGCCTCTGCTCATATTTGGAAGGTTTTCTTTGAAACGTCAAGTATAATAAACCACAGCTGCATATTGAGGAGATGTTATCAGAGAACGATCCAGGATGACTCCAAGATCGCTTTCTTGCGTGGTAGCAGCAAATTTAGACCCAGTCATTTTGCATGTATCATTGGGATTATGTTTGCCCATGCCCATTATTTTGCATTTATCAACATGGAATTGCATCTGCCATCTTGTTACCCCGTCACCCAGTTTTGTGACTCTTCGCAGTTTGCTTTGGACTTCACTATCCTGAGTAATTGTGTATTGGCAGCTGTCTTTGCCACCTCACTCTTTACCCCTTTTTTCCAGATCATTTATGAATATGTTGAATAGAAGGTGTGCCACTACAGATCCGTGGAGGACCCTGATGTTCTTTTGTAATAAAACGAGTTACACGACACCCATGATGAGTTATTATTTCATTTAACACAGACAATCCTTTAAATGAAGCTGAACTAATACAGTTTTACCAAACCACATAGGGAATGTTAAACTTCAATCACCCACACACAATACTCCAGTGCTGCCGTGTCTGCATCCCAACACTCCTCCCACAGGCTAACACGTTCAGAGACTTACAGCATGAACAATAGTACACCTCTACCCTGATATAATGCGACCCAATATAACACGAATTCGGATATAACGTGGTAAAGCAGTGCTGGGGGGGCTGCGCACTCTGGTGGATCAAAGCTAGTTCGATATAACGCGGTTTCACCTCTAACGGGGTAAGATTTTTGGCTCCCGAGGACAGCGTTATATCGAGGTAGAGGTGTATTTCCCTAGATGTTTATGTTCTCTGTGTGATTCTTTGCCGGCTGCCCATCCCCCCAAGCTGGTCTTCACACCTCAGCCTCTCACCCCTCGGTAATATTTCCCCCCCTTGCTGTCACAAATATTGTGCAAAACAAAACATGCAGTTATAATGGTTGGGGGGGGGAATTCTGCTGCTTCCAATATATTTTGTAAACAGCACCGTCAGCCTTTGAAATGGACAAATGCACATTCGACTACCATTCTGCCACCACTCAGGAAATAGTTAACATGTTCCTTCCTTCTGTCCAAGCAGCCTGTGTCTGGTTTCATTAGCCAGGGCATCAGGAGATAAGCTGGGTCTCCCAGAATAATCAGACCAAGCTTCACATCATTAATGTCCCCAGTAATTGTTGGGGTGAACAGTCCTTTCTCCATGAACTTAACTAGTATTGAGTTCCAAAAGGCCCTCGCATCATGGACCCTCCCTGACCACCCTGCATTCTGTCTTTGAACCTTTCACAGCTCCAGTCCTTGGAGACCATGGAGAAATACACCTTTCTGTTTATAAATTATTCACCCTTGCAGTGGTGGGTGGCAGGGCAGGGACATTTGATAGACACGTGGATTCTACTAATTGCCCAAATACAGTTGGGAATCCCATGGTGCAAAGCCATCAATAACATTACCCAGTTTCACGACTTGGTTAGACAGCACCTTAGGAATGGCCTAACAGACCTGCATGAGTATATCCCCCACTGTTCTTCTCCCCACACTGAATTGGTTGGGGTATAGACTGGTAACATTCAGGAGTGATCAGCTTCCAGATGTCAGTGTCAACCCATTTCTCCGTGGATATGGGGCACCACATGTTGGTACACTGTAGCTCTGCACAGTGTCAGTTCAGCACAGATCTCAAGAAAGGTAGCTTTCTCCATCCTGAAGTTCTCTCGCCACTCCGGGTCATCCCAACTCTGCAGAACAATCCTATCCCACCAAGCCACACTGGTTTCCCCGGCCCAGAAACAGCACTGTTTTCAGCATTTGTGTAATCCTAGGTTTAGTGGAATGTGCCTGAATGGTGACTGGGCACAGACATGAGAAAAGGTGTCCAAAAGCTCTCCCATAAAAGACAAAAAATTGAAGATAAGTAGAGCTGCATCAGCAGGAATGAATACCATGGACCTTGGAGCCTTGCTCTACATTTGCACACCCTCTGTCAGAGCCGTAACAAGGGCGAGGCGAGTGAGGCACTTGCCTCGAGCGCGCAAAGCTGAGGGGCGCAGAAAAAGACAAATTAAGTTTTGTAATTCTTCCTATCTTATGAAAAATTATAATCACATAATATGCACATTGCGCCATGACAAATGTACGATGTAAATGGGAAATAAATAGAATACACTCTACAGTAATTATAAAGCATTGGTTCTCAAACTGGGGGGCGTGACCCAGTTATGTGGGGGGTCGCGAGCCCCGACCCCGGGGTGCGGCTGCAAGTTGCAAGCCCTGACCCCCACAGTTCATGATGCACTATGATGCACACCTTATATGTACTGGTTGATTTTGTATGCGGATCTTATGATTAAAATAAATAAACGTTCTATTATCATTATTATTCTTGTTATTTACGTATTTTTCTTTTTTTTTACAAAGTAACTACTATGAAATTATATGGAGGGGGGAGGGCGCCATTTTATATTCTTGCCTCCGGCGCAAAAATAGCTAGTTACGGCTCTGCCTTCTGTAGATGGGAAGTCAGAGAGGAACAGAGAACAGGGGAGCTAATATTCCAAACGCCAACATTTTGAAACAACCTTAGCATTAGGGTTTTTTTTTTTAAGGGCATAAGTGAGAAAGCCAGACTGAAAAATTCTGAGAAAATTCAATAATTCCAGTTCCAAGATAATGGCTTTACTGGAGCTATGCCAATTAACCCCCGCTGAGGATCTGGCACAAATCATGGAAAGCATCACACACACTATTCGGAAAGACTGAGATTCCTAGGAGGCAGGAGGAACTGGGCTCTAGTAATAGTTTGGAAGTTGACCATGTGAGTTATTGAAATAACATGTCAAGGCCAGTCATGTTAAAGAAAAAAACCTGAATGTCTGCAACTACTAGACCCTGAGGCCTAAAACAGCAGAAAGGGCCCCTGAATAAGGAATAGGAAAGACTAAAGCCTTATCTACAGGCCTGTGTAATTATAGGAGCAAACCCATCTAGTGAAGTTGCAGCTACAAAATAAGCTATACCAGCAAAAGGACTTGTTCTGTCAATAGAACAGTATCTACACAAGGTTTTGACCAGCACTGCTATTTATACAATGTTTCTTTTGTATATTTGGTAGAGTGCACATATGCTGCTAACTATACACATTTCATCTTTGTGTGAAGCACCTAGTGCAGGGGTGACCAACCTGTGGCTCCGGAGCCACATGCGGCTCTTCAGAAGTTAATATGCGGCTCCTTGTATAGGCGCTGACTCCGGGGCTGGAGCTACAGGCGCCAACTTTCCAATATGCTGGGGGGTGCTCACTGCTTAACCCCTGGCTCTGCCACAGGCCCTGCCCCCACTCCACCCCTTCCCACCCCCTCCCCTGCCCCTGCCGTGCCCTCGCTCCTCCCCTCCTCCCCTTGAGCCTCCTGCACGCCAGGAAACAGCTGATCGGGAGGTGCGGGGAGGGAGGGGGAGGCGCTGATTGGTGGGGCTGCTGGTGGGCGGGAGGCACTGGGAGTGGGTGGGGGAGCTGATGGAGGGCTGCTGACGTATTATTGTGGCTCTTTGGCAATGTACATTGGTAAATTCTGGCTCCTTCTCAGGCTCAGGTTGGCCACCCCTGACCTAATATATTTTGGGGCTCTCTGAAATAAGGAAGGAAGGAAGGAATGGTAAGATCAAGAGTCTGTATCAGTGTGTGATAATACTTTAACCAGGGATTCCCATAAAAATTCCCTTACCTTGTTTCCCTGTGCTCAAAGAGAAGGGCTATGGAATCAATGTCTTTGTTTTCTTATTTAAACAAAAACACTTTCTCTTAAGGATAACCATAGAGAGGTCACAGAACTGGGCATACAAACTTATATTACCTGCCACTTGTTGAAAATGTTTCTATTTTGTTCCTGAAAAAAATATACAGAGCGTACTGATAGTATAGCATAGCATCTCACTTTTGTGATCTGAAGGTGGGAGGGCCGTGTACGTGAAGAAGACCCTTTAGGTGAGTCTAAAGAATGAACATACCTTTTTCCCAGGGAAAAAAATGGACGTTCAAGGCAATGTGATGCATACCAAAGGGGATAAAAATCATAGACGCATAGAACTGTAATGCAGCACAGGCACCCAAGAGGTCATGCCGTTCATCCGTCTGCACGGAGGCAAGATTAAATATTGGTCTTCAAATTTTTAAGAGTCGCGGGAATGATGTAGACACCATGAAGACTGGTGCTGTCTGAAAATAATAGATAGATTGGGGATGGGGCGAAACAGAGATCCACTTCCTGGACACTACAGTGCTAATAAGCAATGGTCACATAAACACCACCCTATACCGGAAACCTACTGACCGCTATACTGTACATGCCTCCAGCTTTCATCCAGACCACACCACATGATCCATTATCTACAGCCAAGCTCTAAGATACAACCACATTTGCTCCAACCCCTCAGACAGAGACAAACACCTACAAGATCTCTATCAAGCATTCTTACAACTACAATACCCGCCTGCTGAAGTGAAGAAACAGATTGACAGAGCCAGAAGAGTACCCAGAAGTCCCCTACTACAGGACAGGCCCAACAAAGAAAGTAACAGAACGCCACTAGCTGTCACCCTCAGACCCCAACTAAAACCTCTCCAGCGCATCATCAAAGATCTACAACCTATCCTGAAGGACAATCCCTCACTCTCACAGACCTTGGGAGACAGGCCAGTCCTCACCTACAGACAGCTCCCTGACCTGAAGCAAATACTCACCAGCAACCACACACCACAAAAACAAAAACACTAACCCAGGAACCTATCCTTGCAACAAAGCCCATTGCCAACTCTGTCCACATGTCTATTCAGGGGACATTATCATAGGACCTAATCACATCAGCCACACTATCAGGGGCTCGTTCACCTGCACATCTACCAATGTGATATATGCCATCATGTGCCAGCAATGCCCCTCTGCCATGTACATTGGCCAAACCGGACAGTCGCTACGTAAAAGAATAAATGGACACAAATCAGATGTCAAAAATTATAACATTCAAACACCTGTCGGAGAACACTTCAACCTCCCTGGTCACTCAATTACAGACTTAAAAGTCGCAATTATTCAACAAAAAACTTCAAAAACAGACTCCAACAAGAAACTGCAGAACTAGAATTAATTTGCAAACTGGACACCATTAAATTAGACTTGAATAAAGACTGGGAGTGGATGAGTCATTACACAAACTAAAAACTATTTCCCCATGTTAATTTTCCCCCTACTGTTACTCACACCTTCTTGTCAACTGTTTGAAATGGGCCACCCTGATTATCACTACAAAAGTTTTTTTTCTCCTGCTGATAATAGCCCACCTTAATCAATTAGTCTCATTAGAGTTGGTATGGCAACACGCATTTTTTCATGTTCTCTCTCTCTCTCTTTCTCTCTCTCTCTCTATATATATCTTCCTACTGCATTTTCCACTGCATGCATCTGATGAAGTGGGCTTTAGCCCATGAAAGCTTATGCTCAAATAAATTTGTTAGTCTCTATGGTGCCACAAGTACTCCTCGTTCTTTTTACACCTGAACTTGCCATTCAGTTTGGTGGTGGAATTTTAACAAGAAGCACCTGGATGCCTTCCAGCCTAGCACTGGCCTTTATTGCTTTACATAAATTGTTAAACTTAACCAAGTACATCTGTTTACATATTGTTTCAAATGATTAGACGCTATATAGTTTTTTCCACACAGTTTGAATGCAGCTAATCACACACATCAACTTGACTTTTGCTGAGAAAACTTCAGGTTTTGCTGCAAAATTTTGGTCTCTTTTTGCACTGTATCCTCTGAGTTATAGAATTGAAGTGCCTCCAACTTTGTTTTTTCTGCTGTAGGACAGAAATTACTGGACAGTAAAGGCATTCAAGATAGAAAATAATCTGTCTGTGTTGAATGTTATGATTCCTAATGTCAGATTTGTGTCCATTTATTCTTTTGCGTAGAGACTGTCCGGTTTGGCCAATGTACATGGCAGAGGGGCATTACTGGAATAAATGGACACAAATCTGACATCAGGAATCATAACATTCAAAAACCAGTTGGAGAACACTTAAATCTCTCTGGTCACTCAATAACAGAAGTGGCAATTCTTCAACAAAAAAACTTCATAAACAGACTCCAACGTGAAACTGCAGAACTGGAATTAATTTGCAAACTGGACACCATCAGATTTAGGCCTGAATAAAGACTGGGAGTGGCTGGGGCATTACAAAACCTAAACCTGTTTTCCCCAATACTAATTTTCCCCTACTGTTACTCACACCTTCTTGCCAACTGTCTGAAATGGACCACTCTCATTACCACTTCAAAAGTTATCTTTCCTCCCTTGGTATCCTGCTGTTAAGTGAATTGTCTCCTTAGACTGAGCTCACACTTGGTAAGGCAACTCCCATCCTTTCATGTATTCATATCTGCTCCTGTATTTTCCACTTCATGCATCTGATGAAGTGGGTTCTAGCCCACGAAAGCTTATGCCCACATAAATTTGTCAGTCTCTAAGGTGCCACAAGGACTCCTCGTTGTTTTTGCTGATACAGACTAACACGGCGACCCCGCTGAAACCTGTGTCATACCGGATGATTAAAAGCAATGGAACCTAAAACCTTCAAGTTCCAGTGTCCCATGTTTAATGGTGGGTGTTTTGAACCATTTCTGTGATGAAGGGAAAAGCATGTAATCTATTTCCCCCCTAGTTTTCATATTTTACTGTATGTACTTATTTCCCTTTGCAAATGTAGGTTAAATTGTGGAATAAAAAGAATACAATCACTTTTCAGATAAATTCTGTGCAGGACTAATACTGATGGTGAAACTGTATGCAGAGAGAGAGAGTGTGTTAAGTCTCTGAGCCAGATCCTATTCTCATCTACTTTTATAGATTAAGCTTTAATTTCACAGTGTGGTATTTCTTCTGGACATTCTTTTGATATTGGAATCTTTCCAGATCTGAGGGCTTTTTTTCTTAACCTACCCACACCAATTTGAATAAATACTGGATTTCATGGACATTCTGATTCTTTTACAATTATATTTTAAAGACGGGTATCAGATCATTTAATTTTAAGGGCCAATATCACCAAGTTTTAGGCCCTGATTCTGAAAGGTACTTGTTTTACTTCCTTCAGTGACTAAAGTTTGACAGATGCTTATGTACCTTGCCGAATAGCGTCTTTAAGGAGAAAAATGCCAAATCTTACGTCCAAATTGTGTCTAAAAGGAATTACTGTCAACAGCTGAATTAAATTACTATCGTTTTTCTTCTAGTACCACTTACTTGAAGATCTTCCAACATTTTAATTTGATTAAATGAACAAAACACATCTATAGCTTATAACTAGTTTTCATTTTCAGCTGCTCACAATCAATTTCAGATACATATTTGTTCCTCTTGCATAGCACACAGGTTTGCGTTTATGCCTGTTAACAATTATTTCTCATTAAGGAGATTATCGGTGTGTTATACTACCTTTTTGCATACAACCTTAAAGCGTTTAAGATGACCAGAACTGATTTTTTTTAAAAAAAACGCATGTAGCAAAAGAAATATTTGATGATTTTGTTTACAGAGAGCATAGCCATGGAGGTGGGGGAGTGGTTTTTCTAGCACAACTTTCTTGGTGGTTGGGACCGGTAGATTTCCTTCTAATGCAATCAATAAGACAGCAGAAGCACAGAAACAACCAATTTCACGTGTCGTTCTGTTTACACGTGTGTCATTGTATTTTATGCACCCTCTTTTTCACGTGATAGCATATTTAATGTGCTAAACCAACATGCGGATGCAAACGCACCTGCAGCTGTAATGTTGGTTTTATGCAGAGTTGTTGTAGCAGTGTGGGTCCCAGGATATTAGAGAGACAAGGTGGGTGAGGTAATATCTTTGATTGGACCAACTTCTAGTAAGCTACACCACCTTGATACAGCTGCTTCTTATGAACCTGGCAGCGTTGAACGGGTTTCATATAAGGTGGTAGGCAGAACAGTAGCTAGCAACACTACAAAGGTGACACACTTAACTATTAATAATAGACTCTACAACCATAGGTATAAAGTCAGCGTTGTGATTGGCTACCATGCTTTTGCGCCAGTGTGCACCAGCTAAGATGTTGCAGAGAAATGCCTTTTGATTCATATTTTTGTCTTCCCTATCAAGCCACTCGACACATTTCTAGAGACCACAGCATTTCTTGCCGGATTACAGTAATGGCTGTCTCACTGCACCCTGCTAGGCACACACTAATGATCCAGAAAATGCACTAGTGGCTAAACATTATGCCGCAGAATGATCTAATGTTGACAAAAGATGATGATTGTGTTGGTCTCTAATTAATTAATTCGCAACAAACGCGACGAAAGGACCACCCGATCTGCCGTAGGCGTCTGAATAACTGCGATCCCACTAATTTAATTTGTAGGTGGAAATAACACAATAATGAATTATTATACAACAATGAATAACTCGCTTCATAATATGAACTAATTTTCACATGAAGAACAACTAAATCTTCCCTTGCAATGTTAACCTTTCTCTGGCTATCCAGGTGCCTTTTCGACCTTAGTTTGTAAAATAAAAGCAAATCCATATAAAGAGTATTTTACAGACTTGGATCTTATGAAAAGAAAATCCCTATGGGAATTGTGAGGAAATGTCCCAGTGCAGAAAGCTAAAAGGGTTTTAAAAAGAGTGTGGATAGTTTTTAGGTGCCACCGGACTCCTCCTTGTTTTTGTGGATACAGACTAACACGGCTACCCCTCTGATACTCGATTCAAATAGAGTAATTTGTTGGGTTTTTACAAAATGAAATAATGGCCTTTACCCCCCCAAAAAAATTCTGTTTTCTTTCTTCGTGGTGTCTTCCCTGGGAATTCCTTACACTTCCAGGAGCACCCAAGGCACCAGATATTTCGGAGGGTCTAAGTTTTAAAATGCCACTATTCAGGCTACAACTTCCAAAGAAAGCAAGCCTTATTTGCACCGCGGAACTAATCATATAACCCGCCGCCGCCTTTCGCCTGCGTCGCTTTTCCCGACAAAAAAAAATATTGGAGGCGCAACTTTCTGCAGCAGGAGTAAGATGTGCTCCTGTTAACACTAGTTAACACTAGTTCTCTTTCATCATTGTCTAACCTGTATCAAAGGCAGATTTAAGGGAAACGGGACTGTTGACTCTGGTGCAATTGGCTGCATATTTTGGACCCAGTTCGACATCCCCGAACAACCCAGTTTCTTAGAAATAGATGCCCAAGACTGACACAGTAGACTGAAAACATCTTCTTCGGGCGAAAACGCTCATTGATTTCAATGGGAGCTTTGCTACATTCCCCCTGTCGTTGAATATACTGTGTCCACCATCGACCGATGAAAGAAAATGGCCGACGCCGTCTTGCTTTTCATTGTGTATTTTTCAATGGCTGTACATTTTAAGATGAAAAACATCCCCAATGTTTAACTGATCGCAACAAAGAAGATACACCGAGGGCAAATTTGTCCTTGAAATTAACTCGTGTCTTGCCTCTATCCGTTGCAATGCAGAATGCACACGATACGTTACAATCCTATCTTTCATGTTTATATTCAGCACAGGATCGCCTGCACTTGGAACTAACATGTATTGAATCAAGTATCAGAGGGGTAGCCGTGTTAGTCTGAGTCTGTAAAAAGCAACAGAGGGTCCTGTGGCACCTTTAAGACTAACAGAAGTATTGGGAGCATAAGCTTTCGTGGGTAAGAACCTCACTTCTTCAGATGCAAGTCAGATGTATTGAATGTTACTTAAGAGCAACCGATTGGCGAACCATGTAGGTGTTCGAATTTTAAAACGGGGGGAAGTGACATATATTTCATTTCAGTGGGCAGTCTGCTACATCGGAATTAGAATCTGATCAATCCGCTTGATTTCCCCTGGATGGTACATTTTATGCCAGTAGCTTGCAGTGGTGTCATTACTTATCAATGCCAATTCAGTCTGCAAACAATATTCTAATTTCTTTGGTTTCTTTTTGTTATTATCCAGCATTAACTTGGGTAGCGGTCATGGATTTGATCTTTGGGATGGAGGAAAATAGTTGCGTTTTCTCTCTTTGCATTATAACACACTGAAAAGACATTCCCCTGTAAATGTCTTGTTATAACGTTAGTTAGTTTAGTTTCTCTGGGTTCAGATCATTACTGGAGGCAATTTTAAGCGCTTTCTTATTTAAGCTAAACTTATGGGACGATGCTCATCATCATAACACTTAAGAAAGTCAATACCGTTTTATGCTATTGCAAAATAAGTCTACGAAAAACCTGTTTTGATCTTATTTTACTTTTGTAACTCAACTTGTAAATCGTCGAATAAAGATTTACCTTTGATTTCTCCTGACTGGGTTTGGTTGTGATTCTGTTAGGACTTGCAAAAGGGCTGAACACACACAGAGCAGTCAGGTTTCTTCTTTAATGGTATCTCTCAAGATGCCTGTGGGGTCAAAGGAATGTTTACAACATGGAGTCAAGTTCAATGACAAAAACCTCTGCAGCAAAAAAAAAATCCTAACCCCGCCTCGGTGTGCTGTGGGCATGAACTTGAACAAAAGAAAGGAGCAGAAAATTGGGAATAGAGAAAATACTCTACAAAGATGTTACCCCCTAGGGAAATATTTAATTTTCTCATATCCAATAGTATCTCTGATATTTTTTTAATTAGAAGAAAGAAAGAAAGAAAGAAAGAAAGAAAGAAAGAAAGAATAAATGCCCACGTGTGTATGCACATAACCTTTGGGAAGCACTTCCATGCAGATTTCAAAGATTTAAAATTAGAAAAGAAATTGGACCTGGGCCTTGATATATGAATGAACAGAGAATGTTCCTTACCAGATGTCTTTCTGGATTAAGAATATATATGGAGCCAATACTGCTTTCCCTTTCGCATCCAAGTCTCCCATTGTAGTTAATGGGAGTTTTGGGTGCACCAGCAAGGCGGGTCTGCGCCTTCCATGGGTAGAAAAAAAACCCCACAGAAATTAAAGTCCACACAAGCAGCATGGCGATCCCACCATGGCACTGAGTTTGTAAAGAGCACTGAATAACCATGATGGCCACTCTCAAGGCTGTGGAAGAGAATGAAAGTAAGTGACCGTTTCAAATGTATCTGCTGGACGTTAGACACTTTCCTACTAAAGTCATCTGGGTTTAACATCCTTCGCATGCCACTGGCCTCAGACCGATCCTTCGTCCCTTTTCTTATTTCACTTCATCGCAAGATCATTCAATAAGGAAGCGACGCATCTCTCAGTGAGAGCCCTCAACATTTGCAGGGTTGTTGTTGTTTTTTATTTTTTTAAAAATTCCCTGAGTTTTCCAGTAACTACAGGGGAAAGGGTGTTTTTATTCTCCTCACGTGCCTTTGGAGTAGAACCGGATTTTGCCTTTGATTTCAATGGAAAGCCGTATCTAGCCTGCGTCATCTCAGTGCGTGCTTCAAATACCGCTTCTGGGATTCTGGGATGAGAGGAATGCAGGAGAACTGTTACCTTTTAAAACAAACAAGAATCTTGTGCAAGTTCTGGAAACTCTACAAATGAATCTCTGTCCGCTTGCCAGCATGCACCTAGGGTCCTGTTTTTAAAAGGATCCAAGCTCGACTTTTAAAACAGCAGAACGAAAAAACAACAACAACAATAGAACCACAATGTTTATCTGGCGTTTATCTCATTTAAAATTCACACTGTAACAAAATCCAGTGATGGGCCCTGCAAAGCCATTGCTCTCAATGCAAGGCAATTGGGTTTTTCATAAACACTTATATATTTGCGTGTTTCTATGCATATATAAAAAATGAAACAGAGTGGAAAAAACATGAAACTATGCCAATAAAATGCAGGCGTTTTCTTGATATAAAGATGGAAATTTGATCTTTAAAAACAATCAGTAACAATTATACTAAAGGCTTGTTTGAATTATATATACGAACACATATGTAATTACATATGTAATTATTATATAATAATGTATTCCAGCTCAGATAATTATCTTAATTTTCACACTATCTAAATTATTTTAGCATTAATTTTATATTCTAAACTTTATTTTCGGGTTCCCACGCTCTTTTATTGAATTCAACAGCCGAGTTTATAAAGCGATGCAATTTTGGTTCAAATATTTGAATGAAAGGCTCTGTCGGACGTATTTGTATTAAGTGCGGTATAATTTCTTTTTTTTTTTAAGAAGAAAATATTGTAACTGCTGTTTTTATCTGATTTCGGCCGGTTAAGTCAGATAAAAACATAGGAAGCAGTGCTCCATAGAAAAGAAAATATTTGACCCCAGTATTATTTGAAATCTTTTCAAGAAGAGAATTATTCCATTTAAATGGCTCAGTTTCCCTGCAGCGTTAGATGAAGAATATTTTGTCTCCACTTTCAAAAATCCGGAATGTAGGTTTTGCATTTAGATTTGCAGAACTGGAATGACCCGCTTGGTTTATTTTCATATTTCCTTGTCTCCTGGCTAATGTTCTCGTGTCAACCGCAAAATTCCCCAAACTAAATAAACATTTCCGGAAAAGTGAAAAGCTGTCTGGTTATACTAGTAACTGAAATACTGGTAAACTTGGGGCAGCAATGGTGCTAGACATCAGGTATCCAAGTGGATCACAAGGTACATTCTTCTCAACTCCAAAATGTGTTGTAGGAGAGATTTGTGTATACACTGAATGCTTAGGAGAATCACCCTAATTTTTTTTTCTTACTCCCCACGTGGATTTTCTTCCCAAGATTCATGTCTGGTCTACAATTAGATGACGAAACAATAATGATCTGTTTCCAAGGATTCGTAGTTCTGTGTTTGTTTTTTCTCCTGGATCCCCTTCCATTTTCCCCTCTAGAGCTGACAACTTCTTATGGTGTTTGTCTCTTTTTCTCCCTTTCATATCCCTTGATAACAATTTTGCTCGGGCTTTGTTTTGTTGGGTAGTTGTTTTGTTTTGTTTTGTTTTGTTTTGTTGGGTAGTTGTTTTGTTTTGTTTTGTTTTGTTTTATTTCCCCCAGCTCAGAGGATCCTGCTCACTCCGTCCCGCCGCCCCAAGTCAAAAAACCTGCCTAGCTATTTATCTTAAAGCGTTTCTTACCTTGCCATGTATATGTGTATATGAGTGGACTGGGTAGACTTAACAAACATCAATCACTCTGGCTTGTCTAGGTTTCAAGTTAAATGGGAAAAATCACCTTCGGCAGCCATTTGAGAGAAACCCAAAAAATTCTTCCTTTTCGATTTGGGGGTGGGGGGTGGAAGAAAGGGCATTCATTTTACCTGGAAAATTCTTTTGCACCTTTTTTTAAGTGTTTCCTCCCACCACCCCTCTTTTTTTTAAAGACTTCCAAGCGTTTTTTCTGCGCTCGCCCTATAAAGATCTTCATAACTCTCACCCTCCTATTTTTTAAAAGATTTTTTTTGAAAATTCCCCCCCCCCCCCACTGCATTTTTTCATCTCAATTCGAAGCGGATGTAACTGAAGATAATAAAGGAGGGGTAAATTCAGAGTGGTATATTTCAGGCGTGGAGCAACTCAGTTGTATAGAGTCCGGTGTGTGTGTGTGTGTGTGTGTGTGTGTGTGTGTGTGTGTGTGTGTG
>NW_020664544.1:5847125-5868040 GCF_002925995.2 Terrapene triunguis
TGTGTGTGTGTGTGTGTGTGTGTGTGTGTGTGTGTGTGTGTGTGTGTAAAAAATATAAAAACTAGGATACAGAAGTCCTTGCTCAAAGATGCCTCTTCTACCGACAGCATATGTGCGTGGGTGGGTTATAAACCACACAAGTTCTTGCATGAAGGAGACCCTTGTACAAACCTTATGTGTGTTATGGAATACATCAAGCATTGCTCTAAGGACCCCTCTGATACAAACAGGTAGGCAAATAGCCCATTGTTAGAAACCAAACCCTCGCGTGACCTCCACCATATTGTACCGTGCGCTTCTACCGAATCTATTTGCATTGAATAAATTACAGCAACCAGTTCATTAAATCACTATGCTTGTCTCGCCCACCGAGATCTCAGACTAGATATAAAAGCGAATATACCTGAATACAATTTTCGGAAGATTTCTAGCACTCTCCATGCCCCAGAACTACAGAAATGATTAAAGTGCTGCGCTTAGAATGGATCCTAAATCAAATATTAATGAAGCCGGGGATAATATTAATGTGATTTATTACATTATTGCTCACGGTGTTTTGGTTTGTTTATTTTAGATTCCAGTGGGGGGGGGGGAAATATATGATCAATGGGTTTAATCCTGTAAGATACCTAGAAGAAACCTTCAGGATATGCATCTCTTTCCAAACATACGTAAAAGTCTGGATTTCTTCTAATTAATTGATTAGCCAAGAGCGATTCCAGACGCCAGAAGACCCGACAAAAAATTGGGGTTTCTAAATTTAACTCACAGGGGCCAGTAATTTGGTTTGTTGATTCTCTGAACCCCATTGTTTCAAGGTATTCTAAATATAATTCCCAGCCCATGGTTTGTCTCTAGAATGTCAACGGCACCCAGCGCATTAACTGGAAGAAAGTGGATTGCACAAATGTGGCTCAGAACCATGCCTGTATACTAGCTTTCATCAAATGCATTTTCTGCCTTATTCTTTACTTTTGTCTTCTGTCTGTCTTGCAAGCCAGTGAGCAATTCTTTTTCTTGTGCAGCCCCGCTTCTGTCCTGCCCAGAAATCGCTCTGCGTGACCTGCTTGCTTGTGATGTTTTGTAAGTCACAAAGGAAAGTGCTGGTAAATTGGGATTCAGTTCATTCGCTTCAGAGAGACAAAATAAACCACCATGAAGCCCATATCCCGATGGCTGCACTGCATTCTCCAGTAAATCAGATTCTGATCTCACTGGTGTACATCCGGAGTTATTCCGGATGTACATCTGGATCTGGACCGAGGCTAGCTGCAAAGAACTCCGGATTCCAGTGTCAATGGAATCCAGTGTCAACAGAGCCCTACTGTCAATATTTCAGCTACCAAGTTAGAGATCTGCTTGGCCTGCTCATTCATGGCTCTGGAAATGGGCTGATGTTTAAACACTTACTTCTATCTCTGTCCTGATATACCAGGGGAGAGAGAGAAAGAGAGAGAGAAATGTTCTGTGTTTGTGTGTAGGTATTTGTTTTGTATATGCCTGTGTATCTTTTTAGGTCTATGTCTGAAAGTGTTGGTGTGTACGTGGTTTTAGGTGTAGGGCTGTGGCTTGTTTATATGTTTGCATGTTTCTGTGTATGTGATTGTGTGTGGATGTAGGTGTGGGTCTCTCTCTCTCTCTCTCTGTCTGTGTATATATTTATTTGTATGTCTGTGTGTAATTGTTTGTGGGGTTTGTGTGTGTGTGTGAGCGCGCGAATACAGATTCCTGCACCAGGAATTTCCACAGGGATGAGCTTTCTTATTTTTTGTCCCCAGCACGCCCGATAAGAGAAACTCAGACCTCGAAATAGACAAATAAAACATACAGACACTATGAGATGGGCACTGCACTCTGGATTTTACAAGGCAAGACCTCATGACACCTTTTACACTAGCAAACAGAAGATGGAGCTCTTGGTCTTCTAATAAGCAGGCGCCTCTTTAACACCAGTCTCTAAACGTCTTCTGATCCTAGGAGGCTCTTTCCTAATTATTCGTGGGGGGGGGGTGCTCAGAGTCAAGGTCACTGCTGCCTAATGGTGTAGGGAACTCGGTCTCAGAGGTCAAAGTTAAGGGCTGAGTTATTGTGGCTCAGAGAAGGCCCCTCCCACTCGCAGCTGGGAGCCCCACCTCTGGAGAGTTGAGAGAGACAGCCATTTGCTCCTCCTCCCCCCCCCCATCAACTGTTCCCTCCATCATCCATATCATAGCCGTCTCTAGGTTACTCCCATCAATAGTGAATGAGCAAGAGAGTTTGATCACACCAGCCCCTCCCCCGCCCCCATCCACCTATCACACCTGGACTCTCTCCCACCAGCCACTCGTGGAAAATAAAATGTCACAATCTTGTTTGGGTTTTTTGCTTGGGTTTTTTTCCACCCTCAACATTCACTCATTCCGGGGGGGGGGGGGGGGGGGGGTGGGCATACAAGTATACTATGCAGTTATACTGACATGTGTAAGAGCAAGGGGGAAATACAAGCACTGGGGAAATAGATTAATTATTACTAATTGCAACACAGATTGAGAGAGAGAGAGAGAGATTTCTGCCCAATCTATTAACCCTACGCTTTATATTTATGGGACTGCATTTATGGTATTTCTCTCGAGTCAGGGTTCACAGATTGAAGATTATAGCATCTTGTAAATATGAGAAATACAACGTCAAAAGGAAGAACAAAGGGAAGTTGTTAAACAATGGTCTGTCATTATTTAGGATACACGCGGTGAATTGAGTGGTTAGGGCTTTCCAGAAAAAAAAAGTGTACAGGACATTTTGTGTTTGATTCGCCTTTACATAAAACGAAAGTGCCAGTCGCTAGAGTCAAGTTCAAATACATCTGTGGTGGAGGAATCATTGCTGGAAGCTTCTTCCTCTAAATACTGAAAAGATTCTGTATGATATACTTTAAAGAAAAAAGCAATTCATATACCAGTTGCTTCTCTGAAATCGTACCCCTAACCCTAACAGATAAAATAAGCTTACTAGTCTAGCAATATTAGTTCACTATGTTGTTATAGGCCTTTTTTACAAGGTCCCACATTATCTGACACTGGTATTATACTGGAGATTCTTTCAGCATATGGTATCAAATGTACGAATAGGACAGGATATTATGAAGACCTGGAGAGCGGAAATGGGTATGTATAAATATATACATATAGTGCACAACTGTATCTGTCTGTATGTCCGTATACATATATACATAGAGTTGTGTGTATGTGTATCTAAATAAACGCACTAATATATTTAGACGCACTCATGTATGCACATACACATATATACAAGCATTTATGCACACATACATTATTATATTACATACATTTGTGTATATAAATGTGTGTACGTACGTATGTGTGTAAATATATATGACAAACATAATGTATGCACATGTGTATATATACATGCCTTGTACACACACATACACATATACGCATGCATACATATATCATATACATGACTATATATACACGACTATAAATATATATTCAGTCATGTGTCTTTGTATATAAGCATCTATATGATATATATATGCATAAATGTGTGTATGTATACATATAGTTGTATATATAGTTGTGACTATATATATAGTATATGTATAGTTGTGTATATATAGTTGTAACTATATATATATAATATATATATATAGTTGTATATATACACACTTGAGTATTATATATATTCAGTAGTTAGTGTGTTTATATATAAGCATATATATGAATGCAAACGTGTATAAATGTGTATGTTCATATATAAGTCTGTATATATATTCAGTCACATGTGTGTATTTATATATAAGAATATATATATATCAGACTGTAGTTTATAAGGCTGGTTTTCTCCTGACACCTAAGTCTTTAAGAAATTGTTAAAACTATTCCCTTTAAAAAAGCCTCAACTTCACAGCTGAGGAGTTTGCAATCTACCGGGCGAGTTTGGTGCACACGCTGAACCAGACGCCATCCAGAGCCTTCTTACGCATTTGGAATTTATTAATTCGGTTCATTGAGGCGGTTTTCTAAAGCGCTCTCGGGAACGGAGCCCCTACAAAGAGACAGCGATAGCGAGACTATGACGTTCATGTGGCACTGTAAGGCAAACCGGTAAACCGCACACACTCCGTTACAGCCAGACGGGGTCACGGCGCATCTTCCTAAATCATCGGCATTTAGGGGTTTAACTTATTAAAGAATCAGCAACAAGCAACAAGCGCGTCCTTCGCCTGGATTTACTGGGAGGGAGCTGGCGGGCGTGGGGCAGGGGTGTGTGTGTGCAGATAAATCAAATGTCCAGGTGATGATCCCCCCCCCCCCGCATTGTTTTTTCTTTACATCTCAGGTCCACACAGATCCAACCGGGGAGCACGGGTGGTTGTGTTGTTATGATGGTGTTGTTGTCCTTGTTACTTCACGGGGTACTGCTGGGTTTGACTTTGGCCACCACTTTCTTCTCTTTCACCCTCCTGTTCTGAAACCAAATGGTGATCTGTCTCTCCGTGAGGCTGGTGGCGGCGGCGAGCTTCCTCCTCTTGTCCTTGGTGATGAATTTGCTGCTGGCGTATTCCTTCTCCAGCTCCTTCAGCTGCCCCTTGCTGTAGGGAATCCGCTTCTTGCGACCCCGGCGGAAGGAACAGGCGTCCGGCGGGGGCTGGCCCACATCTGAGCGCGGAGAAAGAACAGAGCTTAGAGCCGGGGACAAAGACTGGCTGAACGCGCAGGGGCCGGGGAAACAGACAAGAACGCTGCATCTAGGGCGTGTAACTGACCAACGCCAACATCCTCCCTTTTGTTATTTCTCCTGGATAAAGTGGCCAGGACATGCCTGAACCTACTGAGGCTGGCTGCCCAGAGAAATCTCGCTCGCCAGTCGCTGCGTTACCTGCTTTTACTTTCAAATATGGCTCCTTTTCTCTTCTATCCCATTTCAATGGGCTGCCTTCTCTAAATGGGGACAACAAAGCGCCCTTTTATTTGTCTAGAACAGGGGGAGCAACCTATGGCACGTGTGCCGAAGGCAGCACACGAGCTGATTTTCAGTGGCACTCACACTGCCCAAGTCCTGGCCACCGGTCTGGGGGGCTCTGCGTTTTAATTTAATTTTAAATTGAAGCTTCTTAAACATGTTAAAAACCTTCTTTACTTGACATGCAACAATAGTTTAGTTCTATATTATAGACTTATAGAAAGAGACCTTCTAAAAAGGTTAAACTGTATGACTGGCCCGCGAAACTTTAAATTAGAGTGAATAAATGAAGACGCGGCACAGCACTTCTGAAAGGTTGCCGACCCCTGGTCTAGAATGATTTCAGCACAATTAAATTATCCTTCCCTGCTTTTTTAGTAAAAAAAAAAAAAGTCAAATAAGTTGCAAGGCTCACTGTCGGAACTGAATCACATGAATACCTATTTACTCGCTTAGATTTGTGGCCTATTCCAAAGCATATGCTTGAATGGGGGGGGGGTGTATGTATATATTATTCCCATTCAGACATGTACCTTGCAATATGGGGCATTTTAAGTGTGTGTGTACACACACACACACACACACACACACTTAGAATGCCCCATATTGCAAGGTACATGTCTGAATGGGAATAATACACACAGACACACACACTTGCTTAGATTGTGGCATCTTGCGGAGTGCTGCAGAGAACCTTCTTAAATCGGAATCAATCCTGGAGTCTATTTATTTGCTTCTTAGACCGCGCTCGGTGTGCCGAGTTCTGGGCATCATTACAGCAGAATTATATCGGTAGCCTTCTACTTGTTTGGAGTGTGACATGTTGCCACTGTACATCCCTGACCTGGAATATCCACATCTGAAAACTTCTTTACAGATCCCTTCCTCGTTCCACACTAGAGCAACCATTTCAGCAAACTAGATACAATCAACTCAGGATAGAATAAGGACTGGGAATGGCTGAGCCATTACAAACATTGAATCTATCTCCCCTTGTAAGTATTCTCACACTTCTTATCAAACTGTCTGTACTGAGCTATCTTGATTATCACTTCAAAAGTTTTTTTTCTCTTACTTAATTGGCCTCTCAGAGTTGGTAAGACAACTCCCACCTGTTCATGCTCTCTGTATGTGTGTATATATATCTCCTCAATATATGTTTCACTCTATGCATCCGAAGAAGTGGGCTGTAGCCCACGAAAGCTTATGCTCTAATAAATTTGTTAGTCTCTAAGGTGCCACAAGTACTCCTGTTCATTTCAGCAAAGTCACCTGCCTGGCACATCCGTCTACCTAAAGCTTCCGAGAGAGGCGCCTTAAGGCGATAAAGCAGGGCAAGGGGTTGGGGACTTTACCTGCAAAGGCAGATTTCCAGAAGTGCTCAGCCTGGCTTTGATCTTTGGGGCAACACATCTGGCTGTTCCAACCGCTGGTTAAAGCCCACGGCTGGTGGTAACTGTCCACGGGTAAAAGTGTCTCATGCCTGGGCTCTCCCGGCCCACCTATGGTCTGAACTACAGAAACGTCCAGGTAGCTAGCCCTGGGCTGGTACGGGCCTGCGTAGCCGGGGTAGAAAGCCAACTCTGTCGGTCGGGTCTGGTAGTCATCAGCCGCCGCTGGGGTGTCCATATATTTATCCGCAGAGTAGCTGGACTGGGGGCAAGGTTTGAGGGCGCTCCTGGCAACCCGACAAGAATAATAACCGCTGCCGAAATATCCATAAGGTAAAGGCGGGGTGGTGGAGGAACTCTGGGGGATAGCAGGGCACGGAATGCATTGCTTGGAGGGCTCCCCGGGGCCTGCACCGGGCGCATCCAGGCTGGAGTAGGTAGAGCCCTGCATCAAGGCAGGAGGAGGGGGCCCTCCTAAGGCAGAGTGAGCCACCAGATTCCTGCACTGGCTTGCAGCAAAACTGCCCGCCCCCATGAACCCCTCCATGCTCTTGGTACTTTCATCCAGCTCCCCGGCGCTTGCGAAAGTCCCAAGGTCCATGCAGCGAGGTTTGCAGGCCGGTGCATTGGTCAGATCACACTCAGCAGCATTTGGGCTCTGGGAGGGAGGGCTCCTAATCTTTTTAAAAGGCTGGGAACTGCAGAGGAGGCTGCATTTCCTCCAGCCAAGCTGCTGTGACGCAAACTACGTGGCTCTCCCCAGCCGAGTTATTCATTGGCTGCTGAGAGCCCGAGGGGGGAAGGGAAGGGGGGGAACTCTTAATAGTCTTATTGCGAAAATGCTTTTATTCCAGTTGTGGGAAAAAATAAACCTCTGCACAAGCGACAGGCTAAACAAAATCAAGCGGGGGGATGGGGGGGGGGAGAGTTTTTTGCTTTTCAAACTGCATCTTACCACGAAGGAGCGGGGAAAATACGAACATTCCCAGTGCGAAAAATCTAAGATGAAATGGAATTCCTGTAATTCATTGTCTACCTTCTTTCGGGCAGATCTGCTTTTGCACTAGAAGCTACACTTTAAAAAGAAACAAGAAAAAAACCCATACCTATGCGGGGATATTTTCCCCACGAGGAGCCAGAACAATTGGCTGAACACGTTAAGAATTCAGAATCTCATTGTTTCTGAAACTTTAGACGGCGTTAGAATTGCTTCTATTTTATTGAGAATAAACTTAGAATCACTTGAGAAGTTAATATAGGCCTTCGCATGTTGCAGTTCATAACGGCTCTCCTAAACCGCACTGTTTTCTGACTGTTTCATGGCTAGGAGTGTGTGTGGCTCTCTTTCCCCCTCTGTCTGGCTGAAAATGTTCATTCAATTATTTTTGATTTTTTAAAAATATGTTTTTTATTTAAAACAGCGAGCGAGCGAGAGGGCTTACATAACAATTGTAAAAGACAATGGTCTCCTGGGAGGGAAAGAATGAAGAGACAGGGAGGGGAAAGCCATGAAGGAAAGGATAAAATGTTGGGGAATGGGTGGGAGCAATCAGCAACGCTACAAAATACTGGGTCTGCCATATAATTGCAAAAGCTGAAAAATCCTCTTGCACTAACTATATGCAGAAGGAAAGTCTGGGAGGATTTTTTTTTAAGGGCTGCATTAATCCACACCAGACGCAGACTTTTCTTATTTTCACTGTGGCATGGCATTGAACGCTGTCTCAGCTAATATAACTGCGCTTTTAAAAAAAAATCGAGGTTTTCCATGATAGCTGTTTACAGATGAGCTGCCTCTGTATCTGGAAGAGTTTCTGAGCGAGTAAATAAGTCGGGCATGCACCGCCAGAGAAGTTTAGAAAAGTTTTTGAATGAGCAGGGGGTTGGACTAGATGACCTCTTGAGGTCCCTTCCAACCCTGATATTCTATGATTCTATGATTCTGTGAATACACAATTGAGACGTAGGTGTGTGTACCAGAGAGAGAAAGAGAGGAACGGAGTATCTAACGTTTTTGAACGAATAAATAATACATATACACACTCTCTCTCATACAGACACACGTCTCTGATGTATGAATTCATTCAAAAACTTTCCCAAATCTCTCTCTGTGTTTTCCTCTCTCGTACACACGTGAATAAATAATTGTGTATGTGCATCATGTCCATTTACATGCTCATGATGCTAATACGCACATATACCCTCACACGCAAATATGTGTCTGTTTTCCTTCAACAAAGCATTTGGTTGAAACTTATTCCACTTCGCCTGTTTTTTACCCAGAGGATAGTGTTCATAAAACCACGCGCATTTCCAGGCAGGCTTGCCTCACATGACTATTTGAGGTTAGTCTGAGTGGATTTTGTTCTTTTAGGTTTATTTTTATTTTTAATGTGCAAAGAGAAAGTTTTGGAACGCTGAACAACCCTACTGGTAGAGTTCTGCTTTCTGAGATTACACATTTTAAAACGCCCCGTCCTGAGACTTTAACAAATGAAATAATAACACAGGTTTTAACCATATCCCAGAGTTAAAAAAAAATTAAGAGTATTTTAAACACAGGGATGGGCACATCAGAAATAAAGCGAGGCTGCTAATGAGGGAATGGATTAAAAGGAGGTCTTGAGCGCGCATTCGTCCAACCTAAATTTTCAAACGTCTAGTCACTCAAATCTTTAAAACGTCCCAGGATTTTAAATTATGACTTTGTTCTTAGCGCTGGTTGGAGGCTTGCTCTTCTTATACAATGTCTTGCGTTGTGTAATTTATTGCAACCATATTTTGGGGGCATTTGTCATAGTTCTGGTCGCTGACAAAAGCTTTAAATAATCATTAGTTGTAAGCCAAAAACATGACATCCTTAAAAAAGATCAGTTTAGCAAAGGAATAGAAAAGAAAGACTTGTTTCCAATAATCTCTCTCTCGTCTATCTATATACCCGTGTGTGTGTGTGTGTGTGTGTGTGTATGTGTATCCGATTCATTAGCTATTTTAGATCAATGATGGAATGGGACATTATCTTTGCAGTTAACCATTACCATAGGCAAGTTCTCCGCTTTACTCACATGAGTAACCCATTTTAAATAAATGATGCAGACAAGCAGAATCCGGCCCTGAAACTCTCAGGCAGAATTCACTGCGGAAAGTCATTTAATTTCTTTAAAAACGTAAAAGGGGGGCGGGTGTCCTGTCCTTCTCCCATCGAAATCAACGATACATTTTGCAACTGGACTCAGCGACAGCAGGATTGGGCTGTGGGTTCACCACACACCAACGCAAAGTCTGGAGATCAAAACGTGTCCTGTCATCATTTTTGTTTCACACTCTCTAGAGCCTTGAAGTCGCTTATGCGTGAGTCTTGGCCAAATTTTAGTTTGGTTTCTCCTTCAATTTCTTTTTAACTAGCAAATGGTCCTAATTTGTATTTAATCTCTCTTTTAAGACTAAGCTATTCTCATTTCAAGGCTATTTTTAAAAATATATCTATTTAAAAGCGGCCACGTTTTCTTCATTGTCTTCATTCACTCCTGTTTCCAAATCATTCTCCGAGCTTGGGAACCGGGCTGTGATACCATTCAACCAGTCAAATGTTTGCAGACAGGGGGAAAACACACTAAAGTCTTAAGATGCTCCTTTGCATAAAGGTCAGACATAATCTGAAGGTCAAGGCCAAGTTGAAAGTTAAAAGTCTGTTTACCTCTGGCGCTTTTCTATTCAGCAGAGCTCTATATACTGAGTTGACCTTTGCAAGTCCCTAGTCCACCGTTCTTTTAATGGGGCAGACACACCGAAGGCTATTACCAGCAATGTCTGACTTTAGAATTCACAGCTCGGTGTTAAACACCACCCTACAAGACAGTTTTACTACCCTTTAACTAAGTTGGCCACTGTCTAATAGGTTACGCATCACGAAATACAGAGATTGATTTTCGCAAATTCCTAACCAAATGAGCAAATCCACGGATGCCAGAATAAAATGTGAATAATAATACTGCACATTCGGAAGAAGCTACTGAAGGCAGAATGATTGTGGTTTGGTGATACGGTAGAGTCCTCCAAAGAAAGTCTTTTGGGGGTTTTTTGTGGTTGTTTTGTTTGCTTTATATATATATTTTTTTATTGATATTCAAGATAAAAAAAAAAGTAGGGTGCGAAAGCACATCTATGATAATATTATATGTCCAGGACGTTCAGAGAGTAAACTCAGGCCAATATATCTCTGTCCATATCCTGCAGTCCTTCCTTCTGCAAAAGTCTTACTGAAAGCAATTGTGTTGGTTGCCGGAGTAAAGACTACAGGTTGGGATTTAGCTTTGTACCCAGAATCACCTGATTTATGGCAATTCTCTGGGTTGATACAGCCCAATGGATTAAAGTTTTCCAAAACTGTGATATACGCCCCACTTTTGATTCCAATTCCTTTCTATATAACACTGAAATATGCTACAACAAATTTTACTGTAGACATAGTTTAAAAGGTGGTTCCAAAAGTAAACTTAAAACATCTTTTAAACTTTACATTAAGCTTAAACATAACAGTCAGGAGATTTTACAGAGACTTTTCTATCTAAAAATTAATATCACTTTAAGATGCTTGTCCACAACAGTGGAACTTATTTTGAACACTAAAAAGAAGGTTTCTTTTTTAAAAAGAGAACTTCCTTTTAGTGCATGGATTATAGCAACCATCAAGCGGATATATACGCCATCTGGCAACTGAAAAGCCGTGCACTAATTTTTAACTGTCTTTAATTTTTCCAAGCAATTGAAATGCAAGTTAGACAGAGAGAAAAAAATCCCTCAAAGCTGTTTAAGTGGGAACTATTGAAGCAATTTATGAGTTTCACGTTTGGAAATAATTATTGTTGGAAAATGGGATATTTGTTTGTTCTCGGTCTGGGCAGGAGCCCAGTTCTTAAGGCCTGTCCGGGGCTTCTGGTTTTGACAATATTTCTGGGAAATAAGGGAAAATCTTCATCAGCTTTTTCTGCCACCTCATAAATTCACGAGGATTAACTAGAAGTTACGGGTTTTCCTTCATGAAGAATAGGTAGTCTCGTCGCCTATGTTTTGAATGGCTGTAAATTGCATAACAATTCTTTTTCGATCTTATGAATCAGTCACTTGGCGTGGTGACAGGAAGTAGATTATTCGCACTGTTCGGATTTGTTTTGTTTGTTTTTTTGCTTCATTTTATTTTTCTTTTACAAACACTGTTCAGATTCAGAAGCCCTGCGTACCCCTCGGGAACTGCCAGAACCTACAGCAAGCCAACCCATTCTCCAACCATCCTGCTTTTCAAACTCCAAGCCTAGTAAGTTTTCTTTAAAAAAAACTGGAGTGATTTCAAAACATCAGTGTCTTGTCTCTAGATGTTCGTCACAAGTTTCCGAGCCCTAGGGCTGTTTTCCCCTAACCTGGATAGAACTGTGAACATGTGTCTGCACTTGAGTTGAGTTTTATTTTCAGAAATCTCTCCCGCAGTTTACAGGAGATCTTATTTCTGATCCTTCGCAGTTCTTGTTCGTGTACCACGTTCTAAACTATTTAAATCGCGGCCTTTGCACCGCCTCTTTCTTATTGATTTTTAAAGAAATATTCCAAAAACTAAAGTAAACTTTGTATACTTATGAAACAACAGGTTTCCAGAATGGCGGTGCCTTCTGTATGGCCTTGCTGTGGCAACTTCACGACTGCTCTGTGAGAGCCACAGAAAATAACCGGGTTCGTGTATTGCACCGCTTTTAAAAGACAACGAGGCGATCTCTCAGCATTGTGACTAGATTAATACGTGAACAAAAGGCCCCTTTATGATTTAAGCAGTCGCTTCTCTCCTAGCACCCTTTTTGCTAAGCGTGTTGCCTACGCAATTTTGGCAGGAATCCGTCTACATTCAACCTGCCTCCAAAACAGTTTCATCCAACCCCCCCGCAACAAAAACAATCTCAGAAGACTCGCCAAGGGGGCTAGATAGAAATGGGAGGATAAAATCTCCGACTTCGGTTTGAAACCTCAGACGCGAGCGAAGGTGTCCTTCTAGCCGGAATGTTTATTTCAGCGTTTCTAAGCGCTGCTCCAGCGATCAGGTTTGCTTTCAAGGAAGTGAGGGGCAGGGGCTGGGTATGTGAGGACTCACGGGCCCCTTTCGAAAATCGTTTTGCCTTCTTGTTGAAAGAGCCACACGGGAAACTGGATTCACCGGCGTAGAGTAGCCAAGGGGAGCCCTGGGACAGCAGGTGGAGGAAAGGAAGATTCGGTTTGTAAAGTATCTAGAGAAATACTCTAAAACTAGATCAGGGCATTCTACTTTCCCCCCTCAAGTCACTAATTTAAACTCATTTTAGGCATAATTGGGGGGGGGTTGGAGGGGAGGGGACCAACCAAATTAATTCATTTACTCTAAAGTTTTTGCACTTTGGAAGACCTATGTATAGAGTGGCCTAATGCTACAGCACTGAAGACATCGTTTCATTGATTTTAAAAAATCGCATTAAAGAGGGGGACGATTTACACCACACCAGAGATGATTCAGTAGGACCTGCTGAGCTCAGGGCAGTAAGGAGACACGGCCCTAATGCACTGATGGGGCCTCTGTTTCCATCAATCTCATGCAAAATGGCAGGTGCTTGGCCCCCATTCGACATTTGATGTTTGCTGTTACAAACATGCAGCCAACATTCGGGGAGGGGATTCATCTGAAGTCGGTGGGAGATTTGTATGCCAGGAAGTGGCGCACGGTGTATGTTTGGGGGCGCTACCAACAGCCCCCGGGGTGGGAGACGGCTTGGGGTGAACTCTTGGCCTCCTTGAAGTCGGTGGCAAACTCCCCGTCACCTCGCTACGCCAGGGTCTCAGTGGCTTGAGACGCCAGTTCCAGTCCCACCCTATAGAAGATGATTGTCTCTGTGCCTTGGTTTTTTCCATTGGTAGAATGAGGCGGGTGGTCCTTTCCTACTCCCCAGAGGTGTTTTGAGGCTAAAGTCAGCTTTTCAGGGCGGGGCTGTCTCTTGTTCTGTGTTTGTACAGTGCCTAGGACAATGTGCTGGCCCTAGAGAGGACCAGAATAATAATATATGATGGCAAGGTGCTGCCTACTACTTGTGCTCGGGCTGAGTAGATCATAGAATAGGTTGGAAGAGACCTCAGGAGATCATCTAGTCCAATCCCCTGCTCAAAGCAGGAGCAATCCCCAACTAAATCATCCCAGCCAAGATACCCATCTCTGTGTGAACAAGGCAGCTGTGATGGCACTTACTGCAAGGTACAGTAGGATCCATGCACAGATCTAACATGTCCCTTCCTGAGCAGTCACCTCACAAGGATTCTGGGGTGACAAAAAAGTCACGTTTCAGCCCAACAGACCAGCCAATTATCTCTCTCTGTTTGGGAGATAACATGCTATCTTGCGCACTCCTGAATATAGCAATGCTAAGCTTTGCATCCATAGATCCCACAGCCCTGTACAAAGGAAGCACTATTAGCCTCATGTTACCACTGGCAAAACTGAGGCAGAGAACCTAGTGGCTTCTCCAAGGTCACACAGTAGGTCAGTGGAAGAGCTAAGAATAAAATCCAGCTCTTCCACCAGTGACCTTGTTGCCTCCCTATATGGTGCAGCCCAGAAGAGCCTCTTTTTGGAGCTTTCTTTCTGTCTGGGACTTTGCACAACCCTGTATGGGGTGGGAGATGGACTGAGATGTTGTCTTGATCCTAGAGTCCTTGCACAATAGAGAAGCAAATGTGAGCAGGCACTGTGTGGTACAGTCCTCCCCCATGGAACAAAGTCTCAGCCTTCAAGTGCGGCAGAGTATAGCTTTGTTTGAGGAGACATAGCCTCAAGTAGGATTCTCAGGGGTAGATCCTGGTCCCTACTCTGTTACTTCTCTGGTGGATGAAAAGTTGGCAGGGGATTCCTCTTACATCGGGGAATTCCTAAGTAATATAAAGGTGTTGTAGCCAGTTCTATGTCCACCATTACTCCCCCGCCCCTCCAAGTCATACAGGATACTGTGGCCGTGTGGTCAGAGCACTTTGAGCTATGGTGATCCTGAGCTGGAGGAACAGCTCCTAGGGGGAATAACTTAGAGCAGCCCCGAGGCAGCTCTACGTTGCATTGTGGAGCTAAAGTGACTCCCCACTTTCCCTCAGGATAGAAGGAGCAAAATGGTGGTGTAATGCCACCTGGGTCCTGCACGGAGCAAAGAAACCTGAGGAGGATCCTACACTCAGCAGATAAGTGAGAGGCCTTTCTATGCTCTCTCCTCTTTGGCCTTACTTCTGGTCCTGAGAAGGTGTAACTCAGCGGCCATGCAACAGCAGTGTCATTAGTACAGGACTGGGCTCACATGTGCTCATTATTTACCTGACACTTAAAAGTGCTGCACCCCACACGTGTACTACACAGGGCCAAGCCCATAATAGGTCTTTGTCTTTTCCAGCTATCTTGTCTCTGATTTTCAGTTAACACAAATGCAAGCTCCATCATCTTAGCTTCTAGGAGAGATCTAGACACAAAGGTACTGTTCTCTCATGTCAACGAGACCCGTGGCAGATGTAATAGGGCAAATTCTCTTAATCGAAGGCCAGATTCTACCACGCTCCCTTACACAGAGGCATGCCTTACTTCCAGAAAAGTCCCATTGGAATCGGTGTCCCTACTTGTGGGGTAAGTTATTACGCAATGTGAGTAAAGGCATCTCTGGCCTAAAGTAAATGACCCCAGTACAGCTCCATTCTGCTCACAAACATCAGAAGAAATGAGCATGATCTTAGCAGAATTGGGTCCTTGTGGCTCAATCTTACATTGCTGATGTCAATGGGAAGTTTGCCATTCATGTAAATGGCAGCAGGATGGAGCTAATAGTTTGTAGATCCTTTAGGGGCAGGGGCCTGTCTTCTGACACGTCTGCAAAACACCATAGATACATATGGTACTATAAACATAACCTCAAATGAAACAACAACTGTTCTTTATAGGTGTGTCACAGGGTGCAGTCCCAGCTTAGCAGCGCCTCCTCCTGGCCATTAGCTCTGGTTAGGCATTGCCCCATCCTTCAGCAGGTGTCTCTCCCATCATCCTCTCACCATCTACCACTCAAGGAGCTCCCTCTTCATGACTTAGCCCTCCAGCCAGGTCACCACATATTTCTCCTTCTGAGGGTAGTGGTGGTGGAATGTATCAAAGTCCCTCCCCACAAAATGGCAGTCTTCTCTTTACTCCTCTAATTGTGCCACTCCTCCAGTGGCCAGGTCAACCCTCTACTCCAGGCCCTGGTTCAGGGGCCCTCTCATCAGCAGCCAAAGTCTGACCTACGGTAGGTCACCTACCCCATACTTCGCTGCTTTTCCCCTGAGCCTTGCCTGCCTCTCCGACTCTCCGTCATCTCTGGGTTTGCCAGTCCAAACTCCCCTACACACCTTCCTTCTCCCAGGGAGTGACTGCAGTTTATTTCTCTGCCTGCTGTTACCAGCTTCCTGGCTTAAGTAGGCCCCGCCCAGCTGAGCCTCTTCTAATTAAATCTCTGCTCCCTGTTTCCTCCAGGTGCAGGCTGGGCAGTTAATTGGCCATCTTAACCCCTCCAGGCCTGTGTGGGGTAGAGACCCCATTACAAGGTGTTTCAGATCTCCCAGCAGAGGGGAGGAGGGAGGATATGACTGAATGGAAATTACATACACAAAAAGAGAGACAGGCAGCAGCATTTTGTTGGGTGGCTTATTTCTCAGTCAAGCTAAAGGCATGTCACACTGTCCGTTCCTTAGCTGAGGCATGTACCTGGCACATCACAGGTGAAAATTCAGGTGATGATATGCCCTCTCGAGATGTGTCACAAAATTCTAGAACCCTAACAACAACAATATGGCAGTCCATAAAAGCCATCCTAGATGTAGAATTGTCTAGCTCTGTGTAGTTTATGGCTGTAGCAGGCATGGATTGGACATAAAAAGTGGGGTAAAACTGTACACATTACCTGTTTTATGGGCAATTAGGACTCTGTGATTCCAGACAAATGTTGTTTATTTCTCACATATCGTTTCATAAGAGGGTCTCACATCTAGTAAAGAAATGCCCAAGAAATCCATCCTGGATTGTACTAGCAGAATGTGCCGGATGGTTAGACCAATAATCCATAAGAAGAGACCCATGTATGGACGTTAGTATAGGTTGAACACTGACTTCCTTAGGCAGAGGCACTAATCCAAAACCCCCACCCACCGCCAGGTCCAGCAATCCACCAAAACAAATGGAGCCAAATATGATGCAAAGTGTGCTGCCCTGATGGCACACAGACATACACATTGTCCCCAGTAATTTGCTTTTTTTTTTTTCTTCTCACACACAGAGAAGAATCAAGCCCAAAGTCACTGACCATTCTCCCTTGTGGGATCAGAGAAACAAGAGAGAGCAAAAGCTAGTGTGGAATCTATTCGGGTGATGCGCTTAGAAACAATGGCAGTGACCATGTGTAACAGGGGGCTGGCTAGGAGATCCAAGCCAAGCCCCTGTTAGCCCAGCTCAGCTTAAAAGGGGGATTAGTTAGGACTGGCCAGGGAGGCCACGCCCTAATCACCTGAGGGGATGCACCTGCAGGCCTGAGTGGCCAGCCTGCTATATAAAGCTGGCTGGGAGGAAGTGAGGGAGAGAGACAGGAAAGGGAGGAGCAAGGCGCTTGAGACCCCTACTGGCAGGAGACGCTAGCGGTCTCCCAGAGTGTTGGTCTGTAAGATATGTAAATAGTAGGTGGTGGGGATAGGCACGAACAATAAAAGAGCACTGGTGCATGTACTTTGGAGCGGTCTCCGAGTGAGTTTGTGGAGCAGGCACCGCTACACCATGGTATAAATGAGTAGATAGATATTGATATAACAGTAGCCCTTTCAAGCACTGTAGCTTATTCCCCTTCTCTGTGCTTCTGGAGTTTAGATGTGGACAATAAGGGGGCTATGGCACAACTACACACACGGACATATGTACAGTTGCTAGTGTGGACATGGCCAAAGGGTACGTCTACACAGCAAAGAAAAACTCGCAGCTGGCAGAGTCCTTGAGCCCAGGGTCCAACCCATGCCTGGAACTCTACACAGCAATGAAACAGCCCCACAATCTGAGCTCCATGAGCCCGAACTGGCTGGCATGTGCCAACCATGGGTTTTTCACATACCCTTAGAGACCTCAACTGGTATTGGGGGGGGGGGGCTTTGTGCTAGGTGCGGTACAAATGAATAGTAGGAGACAGTCTTTACCCCAAAGAGGTTATCATCTAAAGATGTGGAAGTGAAAGAGAGGCAAAGGCCCTGGTCCTCAAAGGTATTTAGGCCTCCTAAATCCCATTGATTTCAATTCCTTTGAGGACCTGGGCTAAAGTGATCTGCCTGAGATCACAGAGCATGTCGGTGGTAGAACAATAACACAGCCTAGCTAAATCTAGTTAGGTGGGTAGCTTTTGTTCTCAACAGTACATTTTATAGTTCCTTGCCCAGTCTAGTTTTAAATGCCCTAACTGATGGCATTTCCACCACTTCTCTTGGGAAATTATTCCACAGCCTAACTGACCTCACTATAACAATATTTTGCCTGATATCCAGTTTAAATCTTCTGCTTCTTAATAGCTTCCTTCTGTCATCCTAAATAATTCCTCACATTCCTTGTTGTTTCATCAGTCTATCCAATAGCTGTAGATGTCTATTACCGGCCTTTAATCACTGCACGTCGTATTCAAGGTTACGTTGTACCTTTAGGTATCACCCTGAGCAAGGCATAATGTGTGAGCTGCACTATCTCGGGGGAAGCCCTGAGAGATATTGTGACTCAAAGACACTGCTAGCATGCACAGTTCTCTCCCTGGTCCCCCCCTTGCTCCAAGTGAGGGAGGGTGATCATTTACTGTTGGCCTAGAGCAGCAGCAAATTATGACATCCCCTCACCTCCCTAAGCCAGCTCAGCTATGCTGGCTGGCACATGGAAGGGACAGAGTCAAGCTTGTGCCCATTCTCGGATGTTCCTTGCCCACCTGCTCCAGGAAGGGACTAAGCAGATGCACAGTGTGCTCAGACCTATGGAGCAGGTAGGTAGCCCTTGCAGGGGACTTCTTCCTCCACCTCACAGGCATACAATCCAAGTCTCCATCTAGCCCGCAATGTCATTAATATGTTTCACTGTCATTTTTCTCCAGTGGCCTGATTATTTCTGCTCTTTTCTCCACTCCCCTCCACCCCACTAGGTCTATACCTTCCTGGTAAGGAGACGCTCAGCCCTGAAAGCAATGCCCCTGGAGTAAGTACAGTTGTATAAAGAGGGAGTTTTACACCTGACTTCAACGAGAGCAGAGTTAAGTCAGCGGTGAGGCCTTCTGAACATTTATCAAAATAGCCATTCCAGAATAATTACTCTGGAATAGTTATTTTAGTATAAATCCCCATGTGGACATGCTTATTCCAGAATAAGCATGTCCACAGGGAGGCTCACACTGAAATAACTATTCTGGGATAATTATTCTGGAATAGCTACTTTGGTGAATTTCTAAGTGTGGACCATCCCTTAGCCATTTACATAGGTAATGAGAACATCCACCGTTACCTTAAATAAACTCAAATTATTTCAGACTCTAACAGATTAGGATCAAACTTCTGCTACAGGAAAGTTATTTCATAACTGTTCATGAGAGGCAGCCAGGCAGAGGAACCACTGCACCCTTTGTATACTGCAGGCCAGGTTCTAGTTTGGGCCTGGATAGGCTGATGTGGACAGGAATGTTTGAAGGGGGCGGGGGAGCTGGGTATGGGTAGAATCTGCTGGAACTTTGTGTATGTTATTCCAGTGGCCCCATAGCCTGGCTGAGAGAGGCTATGGCTTCCATTCCAGCCCATACACTGGAATATTAGTCATGGGTGATGGGAGAGGCTGTAACACAGCCTTCTCTCCTTCATCATCTTCATTAAATACAGTATATACAGGAGCAGATCCTGACCCATGCTTTGATCCCTTTGGGCTGCAGAAACATGGCAAAGGGACCATAAAAAGCTACTCTAAACGTGGCTCTTTAGCTAGCATAACAATTGTGTAGCAGATCTATGCAGCCATTCACAGCTCTTCTAGTGCAGGGGCATGTCAGGAGGTAAGTTATACAACAAGAATATGGACTATCACCTAGAGTCAGTCACTTAATTTGGTTTCTGCTTCCTGATTGGAGGATTGAAACATTTTAGAGGGAGAGCCAAAGTAGAACACCGGGAATAAATTACCTTCTTTCCAGTTTGGATGTTCAGATTAATCTAATCATTTATGTTATGTAATTTTCTAAATATGCACATATTTTCAGGCATAACTGGCAGTTGTCTAAATAGCCATTACTGCAAATAGGAGTAATGAATAATACAACCCCATGAGAGATAGTGAAAAATGCTTTCATGCACAAAAATATGCATGAATCATTAGCAATTTTACCATTCAAACAGCTCTACCGTAATACTATTTTCCAAATAAATACATGAACCATCAAGTAGTGTTATTATATTAGAAACACAAATTTTCAAATACCAAATGCTTTCCCCCCCCCTTCTTCCTCCTGGTAAGGCAATCCCAGTTGCCTGTTTCATTCCTTTGAGAAAGACATTGCAAAATTCCTTCCAACCAACCAGAAATTCTGGCACAAAGCCAACAGTCCTGAAACACATGTTGTAACTCAGCATTTGACATAGTACAGAAGCTTTTAGAGGAGGCAGGAATGTCCTTTGGAGACATGATGAAAATAACATGAAAACACATGGCATCAAAACTCAGCACAGGGGGTGCTGAGTCAAAGCCCATTGAAATAGTGGGGAAACGCCTGTTGATTTCAGTGGGGTTTGGATGAGCTCCATAGAGCCCAATGCCTATAACTTGCCATTAGACTTGACTTTGGGAACAGATTGGAGCAGTGGCAGTGAGTGATAGCTCTGTTGATACAAAATCCATGATCCTACTATCAAGTTCAGAAGACTTCACACGCCCCCTCCGTAACAACTCAACAAATGCCTGTGCCACAAACAAATCACAATTTTCTCAGGAGTAAAATCCAGGGACAGCTTTCCTCAACCCACTGATCATGCAGAACCTCCCTCAATTCACAACCGTACTGCTAACATGTGTGACTCCGGATTAGACCTTGTCCAAACCTCACTGAAGTCAAAGGAACGGCTCCATTTGACCTCAAGGAGCGTTGGATCAGGGTCTTGCAGTTCAGAGTCTCAGCATATCGCACTTCCGAGGGGCTACTTCTCAGTCTTCTCCCGAAGGGAACTGAACCGCAGCAGCTGCTCTTGGCTTTAACCAGGAGTTGAGGCTGCTCGGAACTTTTCAGGATCCTGGCCGCATCTCCTACATTAAGGAAAGAAGTCACCAAAAAAGTGATACACTAACAAACAATCCTAAATCATCCCGAACTGACTGTTTTTATTGAGTTAGCTTGAAAGTGTAAATTTACTGTTGTTGCAATGTTTGTGGCGAATTCTCAGCAAAAAGGAATTTGCGTTTAAAGTGTGTGTGTGTGTGTGTGTGTGTGTGTGTGTGTGTGTGTGTGTGTG
>NW_020664544.1:5868050-5879929 GCF_002925995.2 Terrapene triunguis
TGTGTGTGTGTGTGTGTGTGTGTGTGTGTGTGTGTGTGTGTGTGTGTAAAAATATTACTGTGTTGTGACATAATTCAGCTTTACAGATGGTTATACAATCCTGGTATTTCTTCTGTCCCTCTGGCAATAAATGTCATGGTTTAAATATATATTATTCCAAATCAGATAAATACACACACACACACACACACACACATACACACACACTTCTCAAACAACAAAATTACTAGCATTATGAAATTGTATTCAAAATTTAATTATGTCATTCTCCGTACTATTTTTATACTCAATGTCTTTTTTAATTATGGGGATTTTAAAATGTTATCTGCTTTTTCCATGGGCAACCGCTGAAATAAATGGAAGGATAGCACATATTTCAACCGATGGAACAAGAGACTGGATAGGTATCGAAAGCTCAGTCTGTGTTGCTTTTAGTACTTTTCTGTTTAGTTTCCACTCGTATATGAAAATCATACGCCAGGTTTTTTACAGACGCGTGGATTTTGATAGTGTTTTAATTAATAATAAAAGGGCCGAATAAATTGGACTATTTTCTCCCCATAAAGCGCTGTTTTAGGTATTTCATAGATTCATAGATTCATAGATTCTAGGACTGGAAGGGACCTCGAGAGGTCATCGAGTCCAGTCCCCTACCCGCATGGCAGGACCAAATACTGTCTAGACCATCCCTGATAGACATTTATCTAACCTATTCTTAAATATCTCCAGAGATGGAGATTCCACAACCTCCCTAGGCAATTTCCTTGCTGTCCAAGGGTCAGACACAACACGCACCAGGAGGGTAATTTTGTCTTCAGAATTTTGTAATCGCTTCTGCTTTAACATTTTAAAAAAACAGCTCGGACTGGCTCCCCTTGGTAAAACACGAAAGGAGACTTCTTATAATCAATTCGAACCCAACTAACCTCGGGAGACGCTCAGCGCTGGTATGAAATCAGCACATTTCGGAGCCCGCATAAGATGCTAAGAAAGAAAAGAATAATCTGGAGACGATCACTGGTTTACAACATATTCTTAACGTGGCACAAACACAAGCAGCCCGATTCTGTAACCTGTGCCTCTTGGGGGCTCGATCTGGACTCAGTGGGACCTTTCTCATGGATTTAAAATGGGAACAGACGTAGGCCTTTTAAGGGGCTATTTCCCACAGTCTTTCCTGGTTCTTACTCTTTTGACGCCAGAGGGAGTTTTTGCCTGTGTAAAAGCGCAGGATCTGGCCCTCCAATTATTTAATTACAGATGCGCAGCGTTTTTAGAGATGCAATTTCCAACCTAAAGATTAAACCCCCCCCCGACCTTCCATTTGCTTCAAAACCAGAAGCAGCGAGCAGCCCGTTCATCACCTGATGAGGGGACCCGGTTTCGCTGCACACAGCGATGTTTCTTTATTCTTTTAATTACAAGAGGATGTCATTGAAATTAATGGTGTGCTTTGATCGACCTGTCAATTTCACTACACCGCCGCTCCTAATAGTTTCTGCAGATGACAGTGGATCAAACATACATTTTAGGAATAGGGCACCGGGTTGCTTAGCAAAGGCAAAGAAATCCATTTAGTACAATTGTCTTCATCTCTTCTTTTTATCCTGTCTGTGTGCCGGCTGTAAAAAATGTCAAGTATCAGGGGGTAGCCGTGTTAGTCTGTATCTACAAAACCAACAAGGAGTCTGGTGGCACCTTAAAGACTAACAGATTTATTTGGGCACAAGCTTTCGTGTGTAAAAACCTCACTGCATCTGAAGAAGTGAGGTTTTTACCCACGAAAGCTTATGCCCAAATAAATCTGTTAGTCTTTAAGGTGCCACCAGACTCCTTGTTGGCTGTAAAAACGTTACGTCTATACACAGACGTCTGTGAGTATTACATGAAAGTACAAGTCTACCAGTCGCTCAAATTCAAAGGAATGGGCTCATCTGGCTTTCACTGAACTCCAGTGACAAACCTTAACTAGAGTAGGATCTGATCCGGTTACCTTAATGCCGTCCCATACTACCTCATGCAAAATAGGAGACAGGTTTAATTTAATTCCAACTGTCTTCTTTTCACCTGCCCTTTGAGAGTTTTTGTCCCAACATATCCTATGATGTCAATAATTAAGAAGTCAAACTGTCCATCCTTTTCCAAAATGGCTTTGATCTATTGATTCTATTATTTTATCATCAAAATCAAATGAAGACCAAGGTGGCTTGAAAGGAGAGATTTAAGAATCAAAAAAAATCTGGATACAAAACTGATTGGCAAATTTTTCCCTGATTCGTTTTCACATATTGCATCTGCATTGTTCCTTCTGATCCGTGTTTTTTCATACTATATAATGATCGAATGCAACTTTCCTTGAAAGCTAATTTGGTGGCTTAACTTCATTCTAGTGTCAAACTTCTGCTTTTATCGACGACACAATTTTGATCTTTGTACTGGATCGAAACTGAGTCGAGTCCTTGTTTCTTCTTGCACACGTGTTTCGTATCAGGTCTGGAAAGGGCAGGATTTTTCCTCTTTTCGTGCTGCCCTCGGGGCTGAAATTAGAAATGCGTGAAGCCAAACGTTTTGTGTCTCGCTGTGCTAAATGCCATCGGCACTGTTACACCCTGCGACGTGCATTGATTGGAATCATTCCGATTATATTTTCCTCTCTGTGCCACGAGAGGAGATCAGAACAAACCTCCCCAGCCTACACAACCCTCACAGTGCTTGATCCAAAGCCTACTGAAAACAAGAGGAGCCTTTCCATTGACTACAACGGCTCATGGAGAGACTAGAATGATGTAATGTGTATCTCCATAACCTTCACAGCAGAGAATGGAACAAAATCTGTAGGATTAGAATAAAGGTATTTACTTATCATTCGTGCACCATTGGGGGTGGGGTACCGTTCTGAGGCACTTATCAGATAAAGCAGAATGGAATTTCGATACAAACTCTGCTCAGATAAGAAACGTGGGGTTTTTTCTGCTACTAGTTAATACAGTTTGTTCATCTTTGATGCAAGCAAAATGAAATCAGTGCTGCTGTTGTTACAGTCCCTTTTCCCTGCCCCTGTAGCTGTATTTTACAAGTAATTAAATGAACCTGCGACGGGAGGAGGGAATTCTTATTCACATGCCAAAATATTCACGCGTGGGAAAGACACTGTGATCGTGAATTTGGTTTTGGGCCGAGTATCCACTTTCTGGGTGTCGTCCAAACTGGAGGTCCATTATTTAGCATCCAAACGGATAGACAAACGTTTAGCTCAGTTCTATTCGGCGCTTTGGGCCAGGATGGATCTGAAAGAGACGCATGTCTCACAAATGCTCAAAAACTGGGTGTGTTTTTTACCTAGCCGCCCTGCAAAGCTATTATCAAGCGAGATCCATGAAACTCCAGAAGTCGACTCAGAACCCATCATTCAACCCTTGCAATGGCGCGACCAACAGGATGGATTTCCTAGGTGTGACGGGTGAGTTTCAGACCCCATGAACATGACCCAATCCCATTGACGTCGATGGGTGTCTTTCCACTGGCTTAAAGTGGCTTTTAATCAGCCCCTGTTAGCTCGAGGGTTTGTGCTTTATGTCTAAAGGGGGGAAATAAACATGCACTAAATTCCAACTTGAAATAGTGATGAATAACCAGGAAAGAAATGGGTGTTTGTCGAAGCACTACTGATGGGTGGACTGGAAATGAGCCCCTTCCCAGTCTTTGACAAGCTGGACTTTGGGAAGTGAATTGGAAAACAAGCTGTTTCATTTGGCTTATTTCAGAGGGAAACACCCCCAATTTTGGAGCCAGCCTGTGGTGGATTAAACAAATAGTAAAATACAGTGCTCAGAGAAACAAAACGAATACCTCCGCTGGTTTGCTTTCTTTCATCTGCGAGCCAAATTCTGCTCTCAATTGTCCCCAGTGTAAATTCGGAGTGGCTCCCTTTACATCTGTGTAACCAACAGCAACGTTTGCCCCCTCATTAATTTCAGCGGGAAGATCAGTTTCAACGGTAAAAATGAAATTTTATGCGGGTGGAAGAACGGAGGGCCGCTTCGTTGCACATGTTAAACTGGAAATCATAGAGTTCACGATGCACGATCCTTTCCTGAAAATTCCAGTCAGCTAGTAACGTTATCCGCCATAATATATTACAGACTCCTGTAACGCCCAATCTGCTTCGCGCAGGCATATTGGATTCTTGTTAATTGCTTTAAAACACGGGGATTGGAGTATTTTACTGGACTGTGTTCATTTTGGGCACTCTGTTGTCTAGTGTTTGGGGGTGGGGGGAAGGGCTCAGAATCGGGACTCCTGGGTTCAGTTCATAAATCCGCCACAGTTATCTCTGTGATTTTGGGCTGGTCACTTACCCTCCCTCGTGCCTCAGTTTCCCCAGTTCTATACTGGGAATTAAGTACCTTACAGTGGTGCGTAGAGGCATTTTTCATTCACGTCTCTTGCGAGGTATTTTTATTATTTTTTTAAAATAAGAAAATGTTTATTGGCTGGTGTATTTTGAAGGAAATCTTTAGATAACTAATAACCGGCTGGTGAACCAGGACATTCTATGCTCAGGCTCCAGGCAGCCCTTCACCACAAGTCTGTGACTTGAATAGCTTGTATCTCTTCCCCTCAGCAACACAGCCCAGGGGGGAAATCTCTAATACAAATCTAAATATTAAGGATGGTAATTGTTGTTGTTTTTCAAAAGCGCCGATCTCAGGGCAAATCTCAGTGGAAGTCAATGGGATTTATAAAAAGCGACAAAGAGTCCTGTGGCACCTTATAGACTAACAGAAGTATTGGAGCATAAGCTTTCCTGGGTGAATCCCCACTTCGTCAGACGCATGTGATTTATGTTTCTCTAGGACACTTCCAAACTGCCGCCCAAAACCGTAAGGTAACTCGTGTGGATTTTTACTTCACCCGAATTTATGGGAATGCATGCACTGATGCACAAACATTCCGTGTGGATTTTAAAGTCGCCTTAATGAGTTTGAATTTATGTGACGGCCTTCATCCAGTGCTCTAATAAATTGTATTTATTTATTTCTATTACGAGAAAAAAGGGAATCCCTATTTTCTATTAAGAGTTCCGTGAAGGCATATGAAAGGTTTAATGCTTTGGGGGATTCCTTAGGCAGTGGGCAAACCCGCCCAAACTATATAGAAAGATTCAATATCGATTCTTGTATCCAGTTAGGAGCTGGCACGCTGGGAGATTTTTTGACCCCCGGGGTCGGTAGTCTAGGAGTCAAACTAATCCTAGTATTCATCAGCTACCACGATCCCCCTTTAACTCCCTTGCACTTCAAGATAAACCCGAAGAATAATGTTTTAGAAGCACTTTCCATTGGAAAATAAAAACTAAAAGCAAACCGTCGGGCTCACGGGAGGTTTTAGTGTATTTACAGGTCCTTTTAAAAGGGGGAAATTGGGATGTGCAAACATCGCAATTGTACAGCGATCCGGGGAAAGAATGTTTAAAAGGTCAAAGGTAGACTGCTTAACAGTCTTGAACGTAACACACCCATCCTGTGTTTGCTGGGGAAGGGGTGGCGATCAATTGCACCTAAGGAATAAGACTGGGTCCCCCCATCTTTCCCCAGCGGTATCCCATTTCTTGTCTGGAAAATGTCTGAAATCCAGTGAGTGACCCGGGAGTCCAGTTTAAAGCCTGAAGGGTTAACCCTGCCTGGAGTGGTCCTTGGCTTCCATACTGCTAAGGTGGAGCGGTGGACTGGACAAAGGTCTTGAGAAAGGCCTGGTGGTTCATGGAGCCCCATCGAAGCAAGCTGGGGAAGGCAGAAAGAAATTCTCCAAGTGTAAAGCCAACCCTTGTCGGGCAGGGGAGGGTCCTCAGACCCAACAGAGCGCAGACAAGAGAGGCCAGAAATGGGGGAAGGACAATATTTGTCATGAGATCGATTTGTGGCCTGGATTGCAAAATCCTCTGTCTTTGGGATTCATGCCGGGGCGTCTGCAGCCCCCTATTTTGGTTGGCCTGGATTCAGAAACCATCGAATTCCTTCCTGTGGAAATTCCCCCACCCCTGCTACACAGATTCTTGGGAGACCAACCTGAACAAACGGGGTGGGGGCGGGATTTTTAGCAAGCCGCACTGGGACATCGACAATGCTGCCCCCACTTCCCCCCCACCCACCTTACACCAGAAACCCTCCTAGTAAACAGCCTTTATCCAGGACCAGGGGAGAGGTTGCATCATTAGAGACTGCAGGATCAGGCCCTTCTGAGCGCATCATTTTCTCTTATGACAAGTCTATTAAGTTCATCGGGAGTTTGACCTGCAACAGGGACTTCAGGATCGTGAGTGAATCCAGATTTTGCTGTGCTGTGGTTGGTGAAAGCGACATTCTGACGTGTTTCCTGTTCCAAAACAGCAACGTATATGCTCATTTGTGCTATCAGTCTCTGTAACGCTGGTCCCTGCGTTCTCATGCAGGGGCGTGGATTGCTCTAGCTTTAAAATCTCAAGCGACAAGATCTTGCGGACAGATCAGTTTTCTTTTCTCATTTCCTGAGGAGACCCAATATTCATTTCATCCTTTACTTGTTTTTTTTTTAAGGCCAACTTTTTCTTGGGTTTATGATTGTTCTAAAAGCGCCTCTCCCTCCGCTTTAAAGCAGGCAGTAAATATTTCCTCCCAGGAGTATAATTAAAATGGTCCAGCCATCCCTACCGAACTGAGCAGCCGGACAACATGCTTATATTGTATTTTATTAAAACCATGGGATGCTCGCTCTGTTTTCGCTTTGACTTGTTGTAGGGGGAAGATTCTGGGGGGTTTCAGCAGCATCCATATTCTTCCAGCCTTTATTCGGCGCTTCTGTATCGTGATGCCAACTTTTCCCAGCCTAGCGCTAAAAATTTCCCAAATCTGGTGAAAAATTCCCAGATAAAGTTTTTTTTACAGTGCTTCTATAGCCTGGGAAATTTCCCAAAACCTGGGAATTTGTGAGTAAAATGTTTTGAATGAATATTCCCAGTTTCCCAAGTTGAAACATTTTACTCAAATTCCCAGATTTTGGGATATTTCCCAGGCTATAGAAGCACTGCCTTTATTTCTCTGTTAATTATCGATCACAAGTAATTAACAAGGCAGCTAACAATCTCTTGACCCTTTCAAATCGCTGACAGGAACCTCCTTTTATAGGGGGAAATAGATCAGGAAACTGTTCTTGTGCCTCTATAGACACAACAGCCTTAAGGAGAGAGGAAGTTGCATTTAATTGTTATTTGGAAAGCATGGTCTGAAAATATTATTTTTAATTAAAAAGTCAACACACTTGCGATCTAAATGCGAAACCAAGGGCTCTAATGATCTTATGAAGGTTCATTAACTCCTCACACAGCCCTGAAATACCCTCTTAAATTAATTACTTTAATTCTTCATCACGTTGAGTTCCCGAGGTTGCTAATTTAAAAATCTTGCGGTTTGGAGAGAGAGAGAGAGAGAGAGAGAGAGAGAAAGAAAGAAAACATATTAGTGCCCAGTGGATTAATGTGTGCAATATAGTATATTATAACGTAGTTTTATCTGGTGTGGGATTCATGTAAGCTACGTTGCAAATTGTGTCGTAATATAGAATGGGCAACGTGTCTGCTAAATAAGGACATGCTGCTCGCCTGGATTTCAATGGGAGTTTTATTCAATGAAAGTAACATGTGGCCCAGTTTTGCATTTGTTTAGCTAGTGCCGGCTCACAGCAGCGTAATTAACGGATACAGTGTTTGCAAATAGAGCTGCAGTTTTAACCATGTTCTTACATAGCCGGTGAATTAAAGAATTCACGGTTTCTCAGTTCATTGAATGCTACAACTTTCCGTCCTCTCGGGACAGTAAGAGAATTGCATGGAAGAAATCAGGGATGAAATCCTGGATGAATGGATTTGAATGGCAAGAATCCCATTGATTTAAATAGGGCCAAGATTTCACTCCATGATTCTGGTCCTATTAAAGTCTAAGGGAGCTTTGCCATTAATTTCACTGGAAGCAGCAGGATCGGGCCATATCTGACCTCTAAAAGAAACTCAAGGGGAGCTCCCAGACTGCTTGACGGGATTTTGTTTACCACAATTTTCAGAAACTGCAAAAAAAGGGCAATCCTGAGAAATGGAACATCTGCGTCTTATTGTCCCTTGCTAGGCAGAATAGTGAGGGTGTTGTTCTGAGAATCCACTGAGATGATCAGCTAGTTCTCGGCGCTTAACAGTTAATATATAAAATAAAATATCGACAATCCACTCAAATAAATATATTCATATTCATAACAAAACAAATAACATCATTAACAATCCAACCAACAACTGATAACAACAACACTAACAACAGCAACCACAATCCAAACAACTGATAACATTGACAACATATCCAGCAATAACAACACAAACAAAAGCAACCACAATACAAACAACGGATAACACTGACAACATATACAATGACAACACAAACAACAGCAACCACAACACAAACAACTGATAACTACGACAACAACACAAACATCGATACCTGCGCAAACACCAATACTAAGATGGTCTATATTCCCCCAAATACCTGGCCTATAAGTAGAGGTTTTCTTTTTCTTGTGGTTTGGAAACCGGCCTATCTCATCATATGACATTCCTATGATTGTCATGGTGGGTGAAATCCTCTACTGATTGTGGGGGTAACATTTCGGAATAAACTATTCCATCTCACCCATATATTACTCGCTCTTTAGCATTGGCTGCTCTTTTAACCTCATGAACCACTCCAGCAGTCTGACTGAATACCTGGGGGGTTGGAATGGGTGGGGGGATAGGTGACAGAGTGCTAGCTAAGAGTTCAGATCTGGAGGCTTCCTGACTTTATGAGTGGTCTCATGATACGTCTTGGCCATAAATTGGAGTTGTGACTGGGGAACTCAGGAGATCTGGGTTCTCTTGCTGGGCCTGCTATGTGATTATGGGCACCTCATGAGAACTCCCCCGTCTGGTTGTATCCATCTGTTGCCTCTTTATCTTATACTTAGATTGTGAGCTTCTTGGGGTGAGGAGTTCTGGGTTTGTCCCGCACCTAGCAACATTGAGTCCAGCCACTGTCCAGACCCATGACTGGAGCTCTCAGAGACTAGGGTAATAGCAACAGAATGTGAGCTGGGGGAGCAGGGACTGTCAATGTGTATGTAAGAAGCATCTGGTTTGGGGCTTATAGGTGCTACCGTAACGATAATCATTATTTTGGAAGACAGTGTGATCTAGCACCTTGTTTAAAACAAGGGACTGAACCAGCAGACCCCCAAAGAGGCTAATGGTTTGCTTGCTGTGTGATGCCAGACAAGTCCTTCACTTCTCCAAGCCTTATTTTCCTCCTCTGTAAAATGAGGGTGTTCATACCAATGCATCCTAGTAAATGGATTTGAGATCCTCCAATCAAATACAGCTATGTAAGGGCAAACTGATGTAGTTATTAATAATGAATTGTTATGATTTCTTTTCTATCTGGATGGCACCCCAGAATAAGCTAAGCAGGTCAGTACTTGGATGGGAATGCCGGAAGAGATGGGAGGGGAAGGACTGAAGACAATCCTACTGATGATGAAGGAGCTTTTTCTTTTCCACTACTGAACTCAGGGTTCAAGATGGAGGCAGGATATGTTGTGCCATTGGAAAGGGGGTTCCAAAGAGGATGGATCTAGACTGTTCTCAGTGGTACCAGATGACAGAACAAGGAGTAATGGTCTCAAGTTGCAGTGAGGGAGGTTTAGGTTGGATATTAGGAAAAACTTTTTCACTGGGAGGCTGGTGAAGCACTGGAATGGGTTACCTAGGGAGGTGGTGGAGTCTCCTTCCTTTGAGGTTTTTAAGGTCAGGCTTGACAAAGCCCTGGCTGGGATGAGTTAGTTGGTGTTGGTCCTGCTTTGAGCAGGGGGTCGGACTAGATGATCTCCTGAGGTCCCTTCCAGCCCTGAGATTCTATGATTCTAAGGTAGCATGTAAAATCCAGGTCTTGACATCTAGTAGCTATTAAAGATCTCATGCCACTTTTGGCAAGGGGAAGGCTGTTGCCTCAATTATCTGGACCCAGTTAAGTGCTAGTCTAGATAACTGCATTCTGCCCTTCTACTTTCCCCTGCAGGGTCAGAGTGATATGGGATTATTCTTCTCCACTTCCTGCCTTAATCTGTAGTGTTGCTGTGGGCACTTAAAGCAGTTGCTGCATTCCCTCTCACTGCCGTTCATTGGTGGTTAAAGTGATCTAGAGTTTATAAAGAATTTGGGATTCAACCACCAAAACCATTGGCGTGATAAACAGCCTCCTTAGGCCTGGGATTCCAAGGGCATTGGAGTTAAGACTGAGGCGAATTGGCAGAGCATACACGTTCCAGGACTGCAATCACAGGGTGCTCTGGGTCTGGCTCAGATGGAGTAAACGGAGCTATGCACGGTTGGGAGGAAAAGGGTAATGCTGTTCGAGGCTGGGTAGCAAAGGCGGAGTTGGATAAGGCTTGCAAGTGGGCTTCTGATCCAGAAATACCCCAGGTGTATAGCAGAAGCAGGATCACAGACAAAATGTGCCTGGAGCAATTCAGTCTAAGGGTACTGCAGAGTGGTTAAAGAAAAAACCAGTGTGGAGGTCATAACCCAAGAAGTCCAACACAGAGCCAAAATTCATCTTGATTACAATAGTCCAGGTCTAAGTTGCAAAGGAGAACATCATCCCTTCTAGGCAGCCTATGTAAATTCAATCGACCTTTCCATGGTGAAGGTTGGCAACAGACTTCTTTGCAGTAGAGAATTTTTTTTCTTGGTAACAACAGATTATTAATATTGCAGATCTTCTCCTTGAGCATCTTCCTAATTGGACCCTGTGCTCCCTTACTCATACTCACCGACATCCATGGAGAGGGGATATCAGGGCTCCTTAGGGCTTCGTGTGGGGAAGCTTTTGTTGTGGTCTGAGGTCTCTTTCCATGCCCATTCCTCTCAGAGCACCCATATAAGGATGTCAGACTAGATGATCGTGGTGGTTCCTTCTGGCCTTAACATCTATGAACCTCAGCCTTCAGAATGGCAGTATGATCCCCTGGATTGGGCCATGGGGTGCTTGGTTCTGTTCCTAGCTCTGCTCTGCCATGTGACCTCCTCCCGTCATTTCCTTTGCACCTCCTCCCATACTTTGTCTCTATTTATGTAGGTTGGAGCCCGATCTAGATTGGAGCGTCTAGGTGCCACTGAACAAAATAATAACAAATCATTATTTAAAATCATGTCTTTTCCCAGAAGTCTTCACAATTTGAGTTAATCTCAGATCCAGCCTTCCCCCTTGTTTATGTTGTCCTGATGTCTGGTTTTACTATATTTTAAAAATAGTTTATTATAATTGTGCTTTTATTTTTTCTGACATGCCCAAAGCAAGGAACTTTACAAATAAAGACAGGGAAAAAATTGTCAGCTATATATGCCTAAAGATAGGCATAGAAATCCTAATCTATGCACCTAAATACTTGGCTTAATTTTCAGATGTGATGAGCACCCACAACTTTACCATTGACTTCAATGGGAGCTGCAAGCGCTTTGCATCTTTGAACACCAGACCACTTATTTAGAAGCCTAAATATAGATTTAGGGAGCAAATTTTAAAGGTATTTAGGGGCCTAAATATGCAGACCCACAATGGTATTTAGGCTCCTAACTTCCATTGACTTCAACAGGAGTTAGGCACTACCTTTTGACAAAGTCAATTTAAATTTTTGGCTACAACTGTTGTTATACATTGTAATGGATTAATTCTGAAGGTATATTGTACAAGTGCTTTTCAGTTCTAGGAATAAAGTTGCTTATACCTGTACTGTCTTGTCATTAATCAGTTAAAAGTATTACTTCTTAA
>NW_020664544.1:5879939-5917086 GCF_002925995.2 Terrapene triunguis
GGGGGAGAACGGGGGAAACCCTTCCCTGCCTGGAAGCGCTACATAGTCGCTACTTAGTATCAGAATTCTCATTATTAAAACTAAGCCCCCCCCTGAGGAAACCCCCCTCTGCTTTGGGAGACTCCTGGCAGCTTTGGATCTGGGTCCGATCATGTTTGCCTGACTCACTGGAGTAATTCCTAGTGCAAGTCAATGGGACTTTCACTGTGAGTGAAGCAAGCAGGGGTTGAAGGGCCTTTTAATTACCGAGCCTCTCACTCGATCCTGCTCCCCACGGCAATACGTCGGAGCCCCAAACCACCCCCTTTAGGACCTAAATACCTTTCTTCACCCGCTGCTCCCTTGACAATCAGGGACGATCTTTCCCCCTTCGTAGGGGGGGGGAATAGAACCCCGATGCTACTGTGTGGCTCAAACGTGTCACCTTTCTGCCCTGCAGGGAAAAGTGAGAGGGGATAGACACCGCGATACAGAGCGCTAGGCACTGTCGCTAAAATAACGACCGGGTAAGCAAAGCCCACAGCTTGGATTTAGTGGGGGAAACGAACAGCCTGATGCACCCAAAGCGAAAGCAGAGCTGAGGCGCGCAAGGCGGTCACCGACCCCAGGTGCGTATTTCGAATTCCGCCTCCCTTCCAAACCGGTTGTAAGGCAAACATGTCACGGCCGCAGGCTGGGCGAACACTGGATTACAGAGTCCCGGAGGGTCGCTTCCCCGTTCCCCCCGATTTCCGTCAAAGCGAGTTTTCAGCTCAGCGGCTCCGAGTTACCCTTCTCCCCTATCCCTTTCCCCAGTCCTTCCAATCCCAGCAGGTCAAAGCCAGTGGACTGACCCCGCAGAAGAGAAAACTCAACTCTTTCCCCCAATGAATCATTCACCCCCTTATGAAACCTTAATAGAAATGCAGTAACGCATCTTTCGGTAATATTTCCCCGTTCCCAGTTTAGGATCCTTTAGTTCTGAACTTCAAGGAGATCGGGCGAGTTTCTCCTAAGATATGAAACAAAATCTTTTTCTTTTAAATTAAAAAAAAACCCAGCCAGGGTGCAAAAACCAAACCAACTGCGACAGGAGAAGACATGGAAATACAACGTGCTCTGTTTTTAAGACAGCTGTATGCAGAGTGGCAGTGGAGGGGGGGTTAAGTTTATTTAGAATGTGTTACTTCTATAAGGAAACCAATTTCCTCTCCTTTCTGGTGGGGCAATACAATGCCAGTTTGCTGAGTCACCGACAATCAGGCGGTGTAATTATACATGGTCATTTCTTACACAAGTGATCCTGTCTCCTCGTCATCCTTCTAGGTGCTTGTACATTGGCTGGAGTCATTTTTACAGTACAGGATTCTGTCTCAAGAATTCCCCCGTTGCTGGATTTTATTGTCTTGTGTCACAGTTCATTTTTAATAGCTGGGCTGATGAGACAGGTGGGGCCAATTTTCAAAGGAAATCTGATTTTTTTCAGCACCCACAGTTGCAACAGACAGGCTTTCAGAAACACCCAGCACCCACTGTGACCGTATGGAATTGTACTGAGGTCTTTTGAGAATCTGGCCATTATTTTGATGCTTACGTGGGAGCTGACCTCCTTAGAAAATTTGACTTCAATTATGAGAGAGCTTTTAAAAACTCTGGATTTACTGTACATTGTGAAAGAAAGAAAGAAAGAAAGAAAGAAAGAAAGAAAGAAAGAAAGAAAGAGGGCCTCCAGGGGGGGCAAGTGGGTCAATTTGCCCCAGGCACCCAGGAGAATATAGTATTCTATAGTATTGCAACTTTTTTATGGAAGGGGCCCCCGAAATTGCTTTGCCCTGGGCCCCCTGAATCCTCTGGGCGGCCCTGGAAAGAAAGAAAGAAAGAAAGAAAGAAAGAAAGAAAGAAAGAAAATATTGGTATCTAAAAGTGTTTGCAATTATGGCCCATTTCTCCCTTTTTCAATTTAGAATTCAAATATTGCCCCCAAACACACTATTAGTGAAATAACATCCAATTTTTACCCTAAAATTCTCCACTAATACTCACCATTATTTATATTTACTCTCTTATCATAAGGATTGTTGACAAACATACTTTCACACTTTTATCACCTGTGTCTGTTTTGATTCATTGAATGACATTTAGTAAAATCGACATATTTAACACCCACTTTAACACCTTCTTTTTAATATACGATAGATTGTAGAGTGCCTAAAAATCAATAGCATAAAAAAATCACTATGCCTTAAAAATCTCATGAGAAGTGTCTGTTAATTTAGGGTCAGATTTTCAAAGTAGCTCAGGTTCAGAGACTTGGCCCTGTTCTCAGAGGCAAAGCTCCCATTAGCTTTAATGGCTCTGAATCAGGTCAAAATATTCAGCACCCGCAAATGGGAGCTTATTTACAGAAGTGCTCGGCACCCTATATGCGGCACTTTTGTACAATCTGACCCTGAGTGTGGATGCGGAGAGCTTTTGAAAAGATGGCCCTAAATGCCTGATCCAATGTCCATTATAATCAATGGAAAGACTCCCATTGACTTTAAGGGGTTTTAGACCAGGCCTTTTTCAGCCGATGCTTGGCTGATACTAATAGCTACATGTACCCTAACAAAAACAAAATGTGCCAATTGTGTGACTTCAGCCCTTCTCCTTGTGTAGAGGCCTTTATTACACAGTCTTGTGTATGTACAGGATGGCACTATTGACTCAAAACCACAAGATGACCAAGGAATTTCATCATCCCCATTCTACAGATGGGGCAACTGAGGCACAGAGACTTGGCACGGTCACTCAACAGGTCAGTGGCAGAGCTGAGACTAGAACCCAGCTGTCCTGAATCCCCAGCCCAGTCATCTCTCCAGGAGGGCACACTGCTTTGTTATGTTTTGTCTCTGGTTAACAAGGCTTTTGTTCATTGGTTTAATGGAGAGGGTGCGTCTCCATGTTGGCTGATTTACATATACCCAATAAGAGTGCCTTGTTCCTCTTTAGTCTCTTCCCTCACTTGTTGGTCTCTGCTCTTGAACAAAGGCCCATCCCCTGTAGCAGCCCCCTGCCTCCTCCCCCTGCTATCCACCACATAAGCATAGAACAGATTTGTAAATGAAGCAAACTGGACTGACAATAGCTTCAACTGCATTTTTCTGAATGAGCAATAGCATCGCATCCTCAGCACGGATCCTCTACCCCTGGCTGGTTCTACTGTTCACCCAAGGCTGCAATGCATTGGTGGGTGGTAGGGCCTGACCAGGGGAAATAGCCTGGCAAGTTTCCATCATCTCTAAACCTAATTTTCTTCCTGATCTTGGCCCAGTCTTTGTTGCTGAGATATGCAATATTTCTGGTGTATCTAGATGGCTAGTCTATCTTCTAATAACCTCCCGATCTCCTGCCCCAGCTGAAGCCATGATGTAGGCTGGCACCATCCTTTAAAAAAAAAAACTCCAGGGCATATGTGACTGGTGTCTCATTGCACATGGTGTACAGTTGATTTAGACCAGTGGTTCTTAACCCATGGCCCACAGGCTGCTTGCAGCCCAGTTAACACACATCTGCGGTCCATGTGACATCCTCAGGCCATATATATTGTGTGGATGTGACCCACATAACACACAGAGAGCTGCATATGCGGCCCACAATGGTAAATAGGCTGAGAACCACTGATGTAGACTCAGAGACTTTAAGACCAGAAGGGACCATCATGATCATCTAGTCTGACCTCCTGTACATTGCAGGCCACATCGCCCACCCACTCCTGTAGTAGACCCATAACACCTCTGGCTGAGTTACTGAAGTCCTCAAATCATGATTTAAAGACTTCAAGTTACAGAGAATCCACCATTTGCACCAGTTTAAACCTGCAAGTGACCCATTGCCCATGCTGCAGGGCAAGGCAAACACATACACACATACACACACACACAGGGTCTCTGCCAATAGGACCCTGGAGAAAATTCCTTCCCAACCACAAATATGGAGGAATGCTGAGTAGAGTTCTCTGCAGGTGCTGTCCCTGGATTGTCGTCCTTGTGTCTGTGTCCCTGCAACAAGGGGAGAGTGTCCTGAGTACCTGCCCCTAACACCAAGAACTGTGATCTGCTCTCTATCCCCTGGGCTCATAGGCAGATCAACAGTTACTTACCACAATGTGAGTGTGATGTTGAATGGACCCTGGATGCTGCCAGCACTGCATGCGTCTTAAGGTGGTCATGGATTTTTATTTGAAATGTATCGATTTCTGGTGAAGGACCCTTAGCTGATGCACATTCCTTTTTCAGCAGTGTTTGTCTAGCACAGGTGTTCTCAAACTGGGGGTCGTGAGCTGTCAGCTCCATGGGACTGACAGCCCTGAGCCCCCAGTAAATTCAATTAACACACATCCCATTATTAATTTATCAGGGGGGGTCACATTCAGAGGCTTGCTGTGTGAAAGGGGTCACCAATACAAAGTTTGAAAACCACTGCTCTAGCAGTTCCTCTGGGCAGGAACAATGTGACTGATGTGATGAACTGGTCATACTCATCCAAGCAGTGTGCGCATTTCTGAGAGCTTGCATGTTTCCCAGGTCTGTGTGACCCAGCAGTCACCCAAGAGGCCCCGGTTGGCCTTTTGTTGAGTGGTAGGGTCCAAGAGCAATGCAGGAAGAGTTCTATATTTTGAAACAGGGAGGCACAGCAGTAGCTGGGTACAATAACCTAATGTGACCGCTGCCTTTGGAAAATCCCTGAGGCTCAGATAGTTTCAGAGTGTGGAAGCAGCTGAGATGGACAGATAGCAGGACAAAAATATCCAGAACCCCTGACTATCCGCTGTTGCTTTAATAATTTGCCCAATTTTAAGAACACCCAAAACTGTGTTCAGGCTCAGGCTTTCCCACAATAGTACATTAGTTCCCACAGATCCATTCATAATAAAAAGCCCTAACCCTGCTTTTTGCAGGCGGGGTGGGTGGGGGAGAGCACTGACTTCTGTTAAGTAATGGGAGAAGCTCAGATATTAGGGTGATGAGAGTCATTAGATAGACAGGAATTAGTGTATGGTGACGCTAGACAGCTAGATGAGGATGTTTGCACTATGGTAATAAATAGTAATAGTAATAAATACTTCACCATTCACAGGACTGAGCGAGGACACAACTGCATGGAAACTGTACAAAATGTGAGCAACATTTTGCAATGCAGCAAAAGGCATGCCGCACCCTTTTTATTTTCCGGATCATTAGTGTGGCATGTAACAGGTGGAGAACCAGCCAGCTTACAATATGACTTTCACTTTCCTGAGTCCACCCTTTGGGCTCAGGATAAATAATTGATAATGATGGAAGTCGCCTGCCCCATCAGAGAACAGAATCCAGCCCACACGACATTTCATTTCCAAAGGATACCAATAGAAACATTGACCGGTTCCTACACCACAACAATAACAGGACAATGGCGACAGCCAAACGTAGACCCTGCTCTTGCCAGCTGCTCCTTGCATCCACGCAAAGCAGACTGCAGGGCCAGGGCTACATTTTTGCCTAAGGAGGTATGATGATCATCAGTAAACCCCAGACCCTCCCAAGTACTTTAGTAGCTGCCACAAAACCTAAGTCACGTTTCCAACCTTGGAGAATTTTCACGTGGAAGGGATCATGGAGCAAGAGATTTGTATTTTATTATTCAAAAAAGAAATCTATCTGGCTAGTAATTTTCCCTCCATTTAACCATGGGCTATCTGTTCAGAGACCCCTTTTCTGTTAGTAGGTATGTATGTGTCCGTTGGATTTTGCCATAAGGAGGTGCGAATGCAACACCGCAGACCCTGCTCGTCAGTGGGTGGGATCGAACCTGGGACCTCTGGAACTAAATGCATGAGCCTCGACTACTGCGTGAGCTAAAAGCCACATGGCCCTTAGCTAAAGCTGTAGAGCAGACTCATTAATCTCTCTCTAAGTGGTCTCCGTGCCACTAGATGGGACAGAGCACCACACGCAGGAGGTGTGTGGGTTACACAAGCTGTAGTTTCACTGTTACGTATTTAATGTCCATCACGTGCCAGTCAGAAAATGGGCTAAGCACAGCTGGTAGGCAGATGGTACCCAATAAACAAAGCCCTTCCAATGTTACCATGGGGCACGTTTCATGTTGACCAGTCACCTACCACAAGAGGCCAAGCAAGGGCTGTCATCATTTATGAAACCCAGTACCAACAAATGCTGATTGCCAGCCCTGAGTGGTTGCTGAGTGATGCTGCTACCCAGATGACTTCATTTGATCACGCATTTCTGAGTCCAGCCTCCAAGCATTAAAAGCTCAAGTGCTTTATCATCATTGGATCCATCAATGGCGCCGATCTTCCGTTTATTACTAAACCACGATTTTATTACTGCTGAGATTGTTGCTTAGTGAAGAAGATTTAGAGTTGCTGGTAAATGCCTTTGTTTCCTCCTGACGGGGTTACTGTAATCCTTTATTCTCTGGAGCTCTCACTCATATTGTTTCTACCGAACACAGCATCTTCAAACTGAAGTGCAGTGGTTTTCACCCTCTGTTTCTGTTTGTCAGAAGCTGGGAATGGGGGACAGGGGATGGATCACTTGACGATTACCCGTTCTGTTCATTCCCTCTGAAGCATCTGGCATTGGCCACTGTGGGAAGACAGGAGACTGGGCTAGATGGACCATTGGTCTGACCCAGTAGGGCCGTTCTTATCCTCCTTATAGGCAAATGTCGCATGGTGCCTCCTCTAACAGATCCAGTGACATTTTGTAATGAGTTTAACGATCCTTTAAGGATGGGGTTTTTTTTAAAGCACCTAAATCAGTTAGGTACCAAAGTCTCACAACAACCTGGGTTGAGCACGGCTACATCTGGGTAAAAACAATAGTGCCTTGTCACTGGTTCACAGTCATGCTGAAAGGGCATAACGAGTGGGGTCCCACAGGGATCAGTTCTAGGTCCGGATCTGTTCAATATCTTCATGAATGATTTAGATAATGGCATACAGAGTACACTTATAAAGTTTGCGGATGATACCAAGCTGGGAGGGGTTGCAAGTGCTTTGGAGGATAGGATTAAAATTCAAAATGATCTGGACAAACTGGAGAAATGGTCTGAAGTAAATAGGATGAAATTCAATAAGGACAAATGCAAAGTACTCCACTTAGGAAGGAACAATCAGTTGCACACATACAAAATGGGAAATGACTGCCTAGGGAGGAGTACTGAGGAAAGGGATTTGGGGATCATAGTAGATCATAAGCTAAATATGAGTCAACAGTGTAACACTGTTGCAAAAAAGGCGAACATCATTCTGGGATATATTAGCAGGAGTGTTGTAAGCAAAACACGAGAAGTAATTCTTCCGCTCTACTCTGCGCTGATTAGGCCTCAACTGGAGTATTGTGTCCAGTTCTGGGCGGCACATTTCAGGAAAGATGTGGACAAATTGGAGAAAGTCCAGAGAAGAGCAACAAAAATGATTAAAAGTCTAGAAAACATGACCTATGAGGGAAGATTGAAAAAATTGGGTTTGTTTAATCTGGAAAAGAGAAGACTGAGAGGGGACATGATAGTAGTTTTCAAGTACATAAAAGGTTGTTACAAGGAGGAGGGAGAAAAATTGTTCTTCTTAACCTCTGAGGATAGGACAAGAATCAATGGGCTTAAATTGCAGCAAGGGAGGTTTAGGTTGGACATTAGGAAAAACTTCTGTCAGGGTGGTTAAGCACTGGAATAAATTGCCTAGGGAGGTTGTGGAATCTCCATCATTGGAGATTTGTAAGAGCAGGTTAGACAAACACCTGTCAGGGATGGTCTAGATAATACTTAGACCTGCCTGGAGTGCAGGGGACTGGACTGGATGACCACTCAAGGTCCCTTCCAGTCCTATGATTCTATGATTCCCTAGAAATTTACATCGTTAGTTATCTCAATGCAAAAACACACCTATTTTTCAGTGACAACATAGCCAGAGTCAACTGGGAACAGGTTTAAGTTAAACCATAAGAAGCCACTCCACAGGGGAAAAAAGAAAACACCCTAGCAAAGATATAATTTCATGTGAGTGCCCAGCTCCAGGGGGTGAGCCAAGGGCTTCCTGCCACCTGCTAACAGGTGTTAAAACTACAACTGCCTTCTCTTCACTAGGAATTTACCTCCTGTTGATTACCACGTGTCAACCAACTGATGGTAAGGACACACCTTTTTTCCTAGTAAAGACAAGACTTTAAACTGGTTTAAGAGCATCCACACTGAAATTTAAACCAGCTTAACTATATCCATTTAAAAAATAGTTAAATTAAACCCGTGTAGACAAGGCCTAAACATTATTTCCTACCAAGGCAGTGTGCTCACATTAGGTATTTATATGTAGTTACACCAGTGCCAACTTTCCCTAGTCTAGACAAGGCCTCAGCGTGTGTAGCTGACAGCATTGCTGCATATAAACATTATTGCTTATGATCTCTCTGTCTTGCCCAGCTCACTTATTGGTATAATTCATCAGCTAGAAGATATTGTAAGAACGTGGCAGCTAATAAATGTCACTACAACCTACCTACATACACACACACACACATACACACACATATATTGATGTAGTGAAAACAAAAAACAATAAAACTGTTTTGGTGAATGGCCAGAACCAGGCAATAGTTATACATAGCAAGACTTAAAAGCCTTTTGAGGCAGAGAAGTTTATAGGAATTGCTTCCAAAACACACACATCAAAGGGACCAGCACAATGGAGGTTTGGTTCATCGCCGCAGGGAGTCACTTTATACAAGAGAAATCAAGAAGGAGGTGGGGGCTGATTTCCAAGGCAATGGTGGGGGAACTGGGCCATTTTGGCAGATGTAGTTCGCACCTCGTCAGCCCAGAGCCCAAGCAGCGCAGGGGGAGGGATGTGGATTGCGCTCTGGGCTTTAAAAGGGCAGGGGCAGCACCCCCCTCCCCTTGTTATAAACCCTTTTTCCTGGAAAACCCACTCTGCAGTGCCAGGCTGGCCAGCCTTCCCACGACCCCAAACTTTACTGACTCAGACCTTGCAGGAGGTTCAAACTGGAAGTGGCACCAGCTTCTCCTGGCACCGGTTTTAAGGGGAGATCACTTAAAAGGGAAGCAGCACGTTTATTCCATTCCAGATTCCACAGCTGGGAAACTGACCAGGACTGACTCCCACATGTGTGAGCAGGAAGATTCTAAACCTCCTTTTCTGTTGCCTATTGCAGCGAGGCAGCTGATTCCTCTGCTCGCCCTTAGCTGAAGGGCAGCCTCAAAACTTTATTTCCTTTTTGATTAACCCTCCGATCAAGTAATTTAAAGGGAAGGGATTCTGCCCAGTGACACTAATTTCATCCTGATTCATTTCACAGGGTTGTAAAAAACAATTATGTCCTCCTCCCCTTCAGAACATTAAACATTGTTCAATAACCATCAGATCTAGTGAGATGAAACTGATGCAGCTTGTTAGAGCAGAAACTTATTGAAAATGTGCTCTGCAGCCAGAGACAAGCGAATGGTGCTTTTTTTTTTTTTTCCTTTTCAATATGAGCTTGGCTGATTCTCCTCAAGTTAAATAAAAGGGGCAGTTAACAGTCTCTGATAGTCAGGGTTTTAAAGAAACCAGTTCTCATTCTAAATGATGCTAATTCTAGCTAAATGAAGTAGCTAGATTTTCAGCAGTACTCAGAACCGGTCATGGGGATCTGTTTTAGTGATTCTCATCGAGCCAAACTTTCGGTAGAGCTCAGGGCAGATTTTGAAGTGTTTCGCATCCCCCCGGGAGGCAGATTTTCAAGAATGCTCCATTCAGGTGCCTCAATAAAAGCGAAGGTGCTTAGCTCCCAACACCCCCCATCATGGCCTGATTTTCAAAAGATTTCAGCGCCCAGCATAGTGAATTCTCCTGAAAATCTGGCCTGCCGGGCAGCTGGCAACAACAGGAGCTACTGTTTGGTGGGCATTTTAAACATCTGACCATTTTATTCAGGGGCCTAAATGGGAGGTGAGCACTTTTAAAAACCTGGCCTTTAGAGAACAGGGTGTTTAAAGTCGCTCTGGTTTCTCATCAGTGATCCTGGACAACAAAGACCCAGCCAGTGATGCTGAACCAACTGAGAAAGGTTTGGCCCAGAAGCTGCCTCCCCCAGTTGCAGAGGCTGACCCAGTTCGCAGACACAGGACTGCTTTCAGGCGGGAGCAACTGGTGACACTGGAGCAGGAATATTCCAAGGAGAGCTACCTTTCCGGGGCCAGGAGGTATAAATTGGCTGGTGCTCTGAATCTACCTGAATGCACCATCAAGGTAAACTGTTGTCCCTGGTATGCTCTGAGACAGGAATGGTCTGGCTAAGGCCCTAGAGAGGAAAAGATTGGGATCTCATGTCTTGTCTAGGAGCCAGTATGTGCTGATATCACTTCTAAGGGACAACCTTGTTTGTTAACTGATTAAATCCCATGACATGGGCATTTCAGAGCAGGACCCAAATCAAAGTGGGAGCTGATCCAAGGGATTACCTGATACTAGAAGAATCCAGAGATCCGGGTTCTATTCCTCACTCTGTTCATGACTGGTGTGACATGGAGCAAGTCACTTAGGCCCAGATCCTCAAAGATATTATAGGTGCCTAACTTCTATTGACTTTAGCGGTAGTTAGGTGCCTAAATACCTTTGAGGATCTAGGCCCACCTCTCTATCCATAAGGTGCATCTTATTGAGGTTCCCTTCCCCCATGACAGCTATTTCCTGCTCCATGGTTCAGTTTCCCCACCTGTAAAATTGATAGCAATTCTTCTTTCCCTCCTTAGTGGCGTAGCAGGGGCTGAGTTATTATTGTTTACAAAGTGCTTTGCATGGAAAGTGCTTGGGAAGTGCAAAGCCCAATCATTTTCTTCACACAGGTTTGGTTCCAGAACCGAAGGATGAAGGATAAAAGGAAGAGATACTCTCTGCCTTGGCCTCCACTCTTGGGCCCTGTTTTATATAGCTACATGAGCCAGACCTCCCGTATTTCATAACCTCTACCATCTCAGATGCCTGTCCCTTTGTACTCAAATATCTTCCCGACATTTCTAAGGCCCTTGGATAACATCAGATTTTTTCCTCCACCATTCCTGAGGCCTGATGTCCTCTCCAATTTCAGATATCCCTCTCTTTACCAGTCCCTGGGAGCTCACCCTGCCATCTATTATTGCACTGAGACTCAAGATATTGGAAAGGATCAAGAAAGCAACTCAGTGGCCCCCTCAAGGGTTGTAATGACCCTCATCTCCACCTCTCTCTTCTTGCCATAGGATGACAAACTCCATGTATGGGGGGAAGAGGGGTGGGAAGGAAAGACAATTCCAGGCACAGGTATTCTACTATAATTTTTTTATACAGGAACTAGGAAAAACTCAGGGTAGCAAAATTACATTGAATCAGTCTGTATTATAAATTTTAAAAGGTTAATGTTTTAGGTGGGCTCTGGATTGGAGGTTTTTTTCCTTGACATTCAGACCCTGTCATCTGTCTCACAACCAGGCTGAACAGCTGTAACTCCACCTGCTTCAACATTTGATTGATGGCATAGACCAGATTCATCCTTGGTTTAATGCTGCTGAGGTCAGTGGAATTACAGCAGCAGTGATACATTTGTCTCAGTCTATTTAACCATAGTAGACAATTACTTACTGTTTAAATAAACACACCAAAAAAAGTGTGTCTGTGTGTGTGGAGGGGGGTCTTTGATTTTTCAGTGCCTAAAAAATGTCCCCTCCTCATTGCATGGGAGAGCGTATTGGCTCAGAAAGGATCCCAGCCTAAAATAGGAATTAAATCCAAGACAGAAAGCTAGGAATGTCAGAGAAGGCTTTCAAAGGCATAAATGTGAGGTCAGGGGTTAAACCCAGATCCTCAATGGCATTTACATGCCTAAACTCCCAATCTGGGTTAATTCCCATTGATGTTCAATGCAGGCTTTGATCCTTTTAAAAACATTGTTTTTAGAGGTGTATTGTTTTATATTGCAAAATCATATAGTGCAATATACTGGGGCAGACAGGTGAGGAGGTGCAATAAGAGGCCAGTGAACTTTTGTATAGATATTATGTAGACAGTGTAATTTTCCTGGTTTTCTGGTATTAAATAAGCATTATTCAGGCACTTGTGAACAAATCTGACATCAGTGAGTTTCTCTCCTGCATGTGATTCACCGCCGCTGGAGAGTATAAGAGGAATTAATGCTAAAGGCTGACAACTTCCTCATTTTGTGAAGACAGCTTCCCTACTTGAGCTGCTGAAGAGCATTCACAGTGGAAAAACTTCCCCATCCTTTGGCTCAGATGCTGATGAACCTGTGTGTCTCAAGAGCGAAGTCTTAAGGACGAGGCAGGCTACGTGGGATCCTCGGACAGGGCCCTACAGAGTGCTGTGCATTCTGGACCCAATCCAGCAGAGCACTTCAGCACATGCTTAATTTTAACAGCTGACTCATGTCTTGGGGGGCTTTGCTGATTTAAGACGACGGCTCCCCAGTTCGACAGATTGAGCCCTTATCCCAAATCTTTCATGATAATGGTCATCAGGTTATGCTCTTCTCTGAGAGCTATTTCTTCCCCTACATGCATGATTTAAAAAAAAGAGGCAATTCTGGCAATCTTGAAAACATCTTAAAAGATAGTGGGGTGTGTGGGTAATTCAAGGAGTGGCGAATGAGATAGTTTTGCTTTTCATAAGGACCAGAAAAAGAAGGCAGATGTGGGTAGGCAGACCAGTTACTTAATTGGCCATATAGGCCTAAATAAGATTAATAAACTTGTCTCTAAACACAACATAAGGGGTGGCACGTCATCACAAATCCATATATCAATAGAGAACTAGCAGATGAAGGAAAGAGAGCCTTAGCAAGCCATCCTTTAATGAGTACAGATGGAGAAAAATGCCAAAAGCACTGCTGACAGGGCAGGTACCACCTACAAGCTCTCAGTATGCCATGCAGTTACAGGCTTAAAATACAAATGCTGTATTTTATACTACATTTTTTGCTGTGTAATCCTTTGTCACCAAATGCATCTCCCTGAACTTGCTCTTTCAACCGCAAATATTCCTTTGTCTCTGTCAGCTAGTTAACAGAAGGACTGGGGTATTTTTGTCATTTCCCAGGTTAATTTTAGTTAGGTAATGGCAATAAGTGTTTTTGAGAGGATGTTTCAAGAGTATTTTAATGTCCAGCAATTAAACAAAGGCGCATTTATTCCCTAGGCTCAGCACTACTTAGCTTTCTGTCACTCCTAAAAGAATGTTTCCATTGTTCCCAAAAGCTAATCAAATCTAATTCATTGCAAAGTAGTTAAAGATGTGGCAGCCCTAAATCTATGTCTCTAATATGCCCCTATTAGTAGCTTTTAGATCTTAACATCTGTCTGTTGCTAATGACCAGAGTTGGTTAAATCATTGAGAAAAAATTCACACCATTTATCTGTTGATTGGTGGGGGGAAATCACAAATAATTATCTGATAAATATTATTCAACAGCTCTGTTTAAAATGGTTTCACAGCTTGGAACATATAGTCCTGGGGTTTTGTACTGATAATGTAATGGTGAATTAGAGGCTTTTGTAAAAACAAATTAAAATTAATTTCATATCCCAAATAAGAGAGGTAAATCCATAGCTAAAATAATGACACATTGTCACAAACTCATATGTTTGCTGGATTGGGACTCTAAGTGCTGTTTGTAGGGGAAATCTGGACTCAAACTCAGAACTTGCCAAGGAAATGTGATTTCCAAAGATCTTGTTTTAAAATGTATTTAATTTGTGCATTTTAAGCCCACAGCTAGTCTCTGGATGGTATGTGATGGTTAATATTTTTTTTTTCAAAACATTCAATTTCATCTTTAACGTTTAATTAGAGCCAGCTCTGCCCTGATTGTTATAATCATGTTGAAAGTCCATGCAAATTCAAACCTCTCCCAGAGGAAAGGGCCTCAATACATATTGTTGATGCCTTTGAAGAAGAGATTGCTTTGAAGTGATGCTGTTCTTGAGCAACAGCCCAATGAACCCTAATGTAGAAGACAGGTTTCCAGTTCCAAAGAAACTGCTTATTGCAAAGATCATGGCCTAGAAGTTCCTTCTTGCTTTCCTTGTAGCCTCTTTTCCTACAACTATCTCAATCTGGATCAGACCATGAACGTGTGCGAAGGAAGGATGGCACTGGGGGAATTAGAAGTTAAAAAATTGATTTCCCCACTTTGGACCACCTCTGAACGTTCCCAATTGTAAGAACAGAAACACTGTTTCTCAGATAGTTAAATATTCTCCCTTGAAACATTCCCTTTAATACTGTAAAAGATCAAAGATCATTAAGAGACTATGTAGGCTTAAAATAGCCTTCTGTAATACCCCACAATAAAGGAGCCTATAATCTCTAATAATATTAACTACTAAAGAAAATAACCTCTTCCTCCTGCTGGTAGAAATTCCATTACATGAGCCTAATTCAAGAAACTAAGTCTTGTTGCTGGAATTCTTGATCTTCCTCACCTCCACCCTCCCATACTATTAAATATACCCAGTTGTTCTGTCATGTCTAATATGATACTGTAAATTCTTTGAGCAGGGACCTCTCTCTTTCTACTTGTATTCGGCTCTACCACATCTTTAGGCACTGTAAAATAATGAATAGTAGTTATCATCTACAGCTCACTTGCTCAGACTAGGTTCCTCCCTGTTCTGGAGAAATCTTCTTGTTCTTTTTATTTACACTTCTGTTCCTATTGAGGAAAATGTGTGAAATAATTTGGAACTGGTTGCTATGGGACCAATCCTGGAACATGGTCCAAAGAGATCTTAAAGCTGCACTAAGTGTGCAGTAGGGATTCCGTTGGCCTGTGGGAATCCTCAGTTGGTATAAAGCTGATGGGTCTGGGGATTCCCTTGGAGTGGAGTAATCCTCAGATGGTTTACAGCTAGACTAGCTGGTTCTATGCCAGGGCCTGCATGCCTCCCCAAGTATGGGGCAAGACTTAAATGCAGTGTGCTCCAATGAACCTTGGGGGCTATTACAAGCTGATGCAACTTAGAGCAGCCCTTGGTTTTTTTTAATTTGTGCTGGAGGTCACTGCAGGCCCCACTGGAGAGCAGTGCAAGCTTGAAGGTGGTTTAGAGCAGAGGATTTAGCCCTGTGAGTGTAGGGCCTAAACCTGCATTCCTTACTTGGGTAAAACTCCCAATGAAATCAATGCTTGTAGAAATCACTGCTTAAACTGTAAGCCCGCTGGGAAAGGCGAGAGCCTTCTTGCAGATCTGCAGTGTTGTTGGCACTATATACGATAATTAATAATGAACTAGGGGGATTTTCAACTGCAAATATTTAAAAGACTTTCCATTATGAAAAGGTGGTAGATCTTAGCACATCTCCAATAGACAAATGCATTTCCTAACTAGCAGTACTTGCGTTTCTCACCCTTGTGTCCCATACCACATCCATCCATCCTCTCTGTATTACGGCTTTCAGCATGATCTGAGTAGCCATTGCCATTATGAATTTTATAATCAAACATGCATGTTCAGAAACACAACTTGAAAAAGAAGCAGCCCCGTTAAATGAATTAACTTCTCTGAGCGATTTTAGACCTTGTCCCCACTAATCAGATGGAGACTGGGCCAACAAAGGGCATTTTTATGAGGGTTGAGTACTCTCTGAGAGCGTTAAGTGCAAAATACTGGCTCCGAATGGAAGAATCTAAACTACAAACACTACAGAATCTAAAGACCTGCAGCATCACGTTTGGGGGAGTCTACACTTAAAAATGTAGATTGACCTAGCTACGTCGCTCAGGGTTATGAAAAGTTTTGTGCCTTGTGCGACATAGTGAGGTCAACCAAACCTCCAATGTAGGCGCAGCTAGGTCAATGGAAGAATACTTCTGTAGACCTAGCTACCAGCCCTCAGAGAGGTGGATTAACTACATTGATGGAAAAACTCCTTCTGTCAATATAGAAAGCATCTTCACTACTCTGCCACAGGATGTACCCATTGTGCTTTTTGTTTCAGCTTTTTGCCTTTGCTTTCTGTGGCCCTGAAAAGTAAAAGCCCTTCTACGCTATACTGCCCATTTTTATTTCCTTTGAACTCTTGTTAAAAGTCAGGACTGGAACTTCACGCTACATTAGCTAAAATAAATGTGTCCTGCACATTTCAGGGTAAATTTTCAAATTATGCTGCAGGGATTCAGCTGTGCAGTTCCAGCTGATATTATTAGGGGTTGTGCAGCTGAAATTCAGTGCAGGGAATTTTCCCTTTAATGGCTGATGTTCAATTGAATAGAGCAGACGTCACACTGGAATTCTCCTTACAAACGAATTTTTCACTAAACTAAAAGAAGAGTTGGCAGTAAGCAGACACTGCCAAAGGGAAGAGATGTACATCAAGTTCCAGTACGACAGTTTCACATCAAGACACCCACAAACGCCTGACTTGGTTTTTTTTTTTTTTTTTTTTTGGAATGCAAATGTCATTGGTGACACGTTGATGTTTCATGCTATGGAAGCTGTATCACTGGAGGCAATCACCAAGGAGTATATTTGAAAAGAAACAACAAACTGTTTCTGTCCGTTCCTGATGAACAGATTGTCTACAGGAGTGAGCATCTCTCAGACTTCAGGAGGCAAAACAGTGCCGCAGTTCTGCTCAGGCCCTGTAAGGAAGGAAATACAACACCACACACATTGAATAGGTGGACTGAGATACATTCATCCTAGCACTTTTCATAGAAGTTCTAACATTACATATGATAGGTGAAAGTGAAGAAGGCAGCGTGAGTAGGCAGCACCCTCATTTTCAACATTCTACTTTCAGACTAGCTACAGTTCAGACCAAGAAAACAGATCAGCTTTGAGTCAGATATCACACTGCATAATGCCAGTTAGGGACCAATTCTGCCCCCCACTCCAGCCACTATTCACCTCTCCAGCAGTGTATAGGGCCCAGAAAGAAGCCACAAGTGTTGGGAGAATTGCTTGGGTACAAGAGCTATATCAGGCTAATATCTGAGGCCCTATATACCCCTCTCAAAGCCCTCAGAGAAAGGTGGAGTAGTGCAGCACTCAGTGCTGTGAAGGATTATGTTGCGCAATCCATAGACAGTCCTGTGGAGGTTCCTATAAATTATGCTGTGGGCTATACTCACTGCTGTAGCAACCTTGAATCTGCCCTCTCTCTCCCTGGAATGCACCTTCTCTCTTGTGCCTCCCTGTCCCAGATCACTGCATGAGTTCATTGCTATTCCTATATGCAAATTTATACCAGAAACTGACCAATGCCAACAATCACAATATTAATAGATTACACCTATTTCATTCTGAAGGATCCCAAAGTGCTAAACATATAGTCGTTAGTCACCCCACAATGAAATGCCGCAAGTTTTCTACAGTAGCAGCACTATCCAATAATCTTTAGGTAGGGAAGTGAAGAAGAATGTATCCAGTTGAAACTACAGCAGGAATCTAGGAAGGCAGAATGTAATGACCCAGCATGAAAGGAGACTGGATCTAGCACCCCCTGGTGTTACAAAAAGTGTCAGGGGATTTTAATTGAGCCCATGTGTTCCAGGCTTTAGTGTTACATATTATCAAAAGATGCTGGGTAAAATTTTCAGAAGTGCCTCACAGCCAGATTTTTAGAGGTATATAATCACTTAAAGATGCCTATAGGTGCCTAGCGGGATTTTCCTAAAGATCCTAGGTGTTTTTTAAAATCCCACTAGGTGTCTGTCTGCATATTCAGGCATCTAAATTCCTTTAAAAATCCATACTTAAGTGAGTTAGGAGACTAATTCCTATTTTCAAAAGTGACATTGGCACTTAAAGCTCAGATCCTCAAAGCCATTTAAACACCTAGCTCCCACTGATTTTTAGATTGATTTCAGTGGGAGTTAGGTGCCTATATACCTTCAAGGACCTGGGTACCTAAGTCACCTTTGAAAATGGCACTTAGGCACTTTTGAAAATTTTACCCAATACCATTAAGCACAGAACACCTGAGCATCAAGCTGAGAGACTAATACAATGATTATTCAGAGGAAAGAATATCACTGACTGAGTCATGTGACTAACATGATTTCCTGCAGTAACCTGATCTCACATCTATAAACTGACCAGGTCCACTTAAACAGCATAATTTCACACTGCAATTTACCCCTCACCGATCAATGTCCATTAACTGCAAAGTATTCCCTGAAGCAGGCCAGAACGCTACTGGCTTCTACAATATTATAGCAGTGTGATTCTACCCATTACCTGCCCGTCGGAATATCCCCTGAAGTTAGGGTATTGCTTTTCCTAGGTCGCGGGTCCACTCGACCTGGGCTGGAGATCACCAAAAGGTCCTGAAGGCTGAACTGGTGACAAGTAGTTTTTTGGAATACTGTTTGAGCACTCTGAAGTTTCGCTTGTCTCTTGTCTGTGGAGTTTCTGCTACTCAGATGGATTCTCCTGGAGTGGAAAGCACTTTCTGTGTAAACAAAAGTCCGATTTATATTCTGCAATCAATACGCACCCCAGACCTCTTTTCCTAGAGTCCATGGCTATGTATCTGAATCTGAGATACAAAGGGAGAAGAGATAGAGGGACAGAGTGTCAGAATACTATAGGGGCAGATCTACTGTATTCTTACACAAAGACTTGTGGGTATGCTAAGATTTCCTTCTGTGTTGTAATAACCATGTACGTTTGAGGCACACTGGGGCTTTCACCCTGTGTTTCCACAGAGATGCACTAGGCACTTAGATGATATAATACAAATGTGCTCCATGAAGATGACACTCACGTGTTCTATAGATGAGAGGAGGGTGGTGGCAAAAAGGGAATATTAGGGCCTTCTCCCCTGGTGTGAAACTGAGTTTGCTGAAGAATTCTGACACCAAGATAGGTTTCTTTTCTATTTCAGGCTCTAACAAGTTTTTGTATGGTCTATGGACTTTTGAGTATGAGGTCAAGTTCTCCCTGACATAGGGCTGGAGTTGCTCTCTCTGGCATCCAAATGGCACCAAGTTCTGAGTGACTGTGCTGTCACAGTAAACCACGTCAGTTGCTGTTGTGATTGCAGTCCGAGGTTGAGCCAATGTTGAGAAAGGTTTTGAAGAAGAATGAATTGGATTATCTGATACTATGGAACAATCCACTGGTGTTTGGAGCTGGAGGGAAAAATCAGAAAGATCGAGTTAGTGAGGGGCAGGAGTCAGATTGAGCCTGGTGGTAACTAGGACCAAAACTTTTCTAGTGGCCCCAGCAGTTTCTACTGGATTTGAAATTTGATTATTATTTTAAAAAACGAAAGGCCTGATTCTCTTTTATGCTAATACCCCCTTTACATTACTGTAGTGGAGTTTAGGAGCTACAAAGGGGGCAGAAATACCCCACTTTATGGGGGTTCCCAGGCCAGTGCAGATCTGTCTCTATAGGAGAGAGGCAGTGAAGTGGGCACACTGGAGGAGGGAAGGGACAGTCTTAGCATACTGCTCTCCAGATATTATCACCTGTCACAGGACCCATATGGGGCTGCTGTGGCCAGAGCATGGGTTGGAGAATCCTCGAGGCTGCTATATTTATGCTGGAGGCTAGGCAGGCTAACAGCTGTTCCAAGGTTCTGGGGAGTGTACTGCCTTAAAGTCATGTTTGCACCCACTTCCATTCCTTTGTGAAGCATAGGCTTGGAGAAACAGAGATTCAAGGTCTACATTTTTAACTCTTATGATTGAGGAGATAACGTCCAGCTTATATAATGTAGTGTTGTCTGAATGAGTCTTCAGAAAAAAAAAGAAGAAAAATTAGTAAGCTGTAAACTATCCCATTAACCTCAGTGGGGTGTTCCCTTGCTCATGAAACTATATGTCGGCCACCTTGACAGCACCAAGGAATGATTCAACTACCATCTCAGCAGGTGCAAATGACAGTTGAATATACTTTTGGAAGAAAAATCTGTAAGCTGTAAACTGTCCCATTAACCTCAATGGGGTGCTGACTTTGTACTCTAATGATGATAATTTAAATGTCAACATTAACCATTTCACTGCTGCTGATTTTAGTAGCAACACTTAGCTATTCTGGGATTGTGGGAGGATCTTGAAATTGTGGGTGGATCTGGCTTGGACACTACCACAACATTTTTTTGTCCTGCTCTGACGTCTGACTTATCTGATCATTGCTGACAAGGACTGATTTTGTAGCTACTGTGTAATCAGAATGGGCAGTATATTGATCCTGTTGTTTAATAACACTGGTTCTCCACTTGCGAAGTAACTCCCTGCTCTCCATGTGTCAGTATATAATGCCTGCATCTGTAACTTTCACTCTATGCATCCGAAGAAGTGAGGTTTTTACCCACCAAAGCTTATGCCCAAATAAATCTGTTAGTCTTTAAGGTGCCACCAGACTCCTTGTTGTTTTTATAACAGAGTAGTTTCCATTAGAATTATACCCTTTGTAGAATAACAGAATTATAGAAATGCAGGGCTGGAAGGGACCTCAAGAGGTCATCAAGTCCAGCCCCCTGCACTGAGGCAAGACCAAGTAAATCTAAATCACCTCAGACAGATGTTTGCCCAACCAGTTCTTTAAAACCTCCAGTGATGGGCATTCCATAACCTCCCTTGGAAGCCTATTCAAGAACGTAACTCTCTTTATAGTTAGAAAGTTTTTCCTAATATCTAATTTAAATCCACCTTGCTGCAGATTAAGCCCATTACTACTTGTCCTAGCAAAAGTAGACTTGGAAAACAGTTGATCACCATCCTCTTTATAACAGCCCTTAACATATTTGAAGACTTATCAGACCCCGCCTCAGTCTTCTTTTCTCAAGGCTAAACAAGCCCAGGTTTTTTATCAAAGTTAGGCTGACTAGTCTATAATTCCCCGGGTCCTCTTTGTTCCCCTTTTTAAAGGTAGGTACTATGTTTGCCCTGCTCCAGTCCTCTGGGATCTCATCCATCCTCCGTGATTTCTCAAAGATAATTGCTAACCGTTCTGATATTGCTTAAACTTGTTCCTTAAGTATCATATGATGATTTTCATCAGGATCGGATGACTTGAATTTATCTAATTTACCTAAATATTCTATAATCTGTTCTTTCTCTATTTTGACAGTCCTTCTCCCCTGTTAATATTAATTGAGTTGAGCACATGCTCACATTAACCTCTTCAGTGAGCCTGAAGCAAAGTAGGCAATAGACAGTTTGTAGGCTGGTTCTGGGCCCACATTAAGTGTCATTTCCAGTCTGAGATGGATGTTTGAATGGACTGGAGATAGAAATATAGGCAAACTACTACAAATACGTACTTACAAGTGTTCTGCTACTTACTATTAATCTGATGTCCATATCTGCTGCAGAGTGATGACCATGTACTGTGCGGTCCCTCAGGTCACGGTTGGAGTTGTACTGGTCCGGGGCACTAGTTGAGTTCTGCACTGTCAAGTCTGGCATGGAGCTGCAGTGCTGTACCGCTTGTTTTTCAGGTGCATTTGAATACTCGTGAGTGTTGGGGTGCTCTTTTGGTGGGATGCTTGATTCCCCATTAACCAATTCTTTTTTTGTTTCTTTTTCACCTGAGAAACTGTGAAGCAGGAGACAAGCACGAGGTCCTGACTCTGAACAAAGATAATGCTGAGAATGGAAAAAAAAATAAATTAAATCTCATATGAATAAAGAGCAACACTGTTGCCAGAAGAGCCAGGGCCAGTTTCTCTGGTGCAAACGGCACAAAAGGGCCATATTCTGGCTGTAAATGGCCAGTGGAGAATTCCCCTTATGGAGGGGAACTCTCCATTTGTATAAGCCTAGGGGAGGCATGTCCATTGCCAGATGACCCCTCACCAATCTGGTATAGGTGGACTGCTGACGGAAGGAGGAAACATTTTGGTGGTGTGGCACAGCAGAGCTCCACTGCACCAATCCTCCACTGGCATAAAGTCCTTAGAGATTTTATGCCAGAAATAAAGTTAGAGAAACACACAGGCCAAACTAATTGATGCTGTAACCACACCCCTGGTGGACCTCCTCAGTGTCGGGCTGACCTCAGAGACAGGGGAGAATTGAGCACCAGTTATCTTGTCTTCAGCAGTGTTTTTAGAAAACACTTCTGATGTCTGACAAAAGGTGACAATATTTGCTTATAGGATGCACATATTTGCCTACATGAAAAGACTGTAGATGATTAGCCTGGGGCCTCACCTGCTTGAGTGGAGAAAATTGAAAGTTTGTGAACACCAGTGGAGGCTTTTTATATATAATATGCGCATCACCATTATTATCCCATCTCATTAGTTTTCTTGTGGATGTCCTATTTCTGACCTTCTGGCTTCTATTCCCCATGCCCCAAGAAGCAGGAGAATTAGTGAAAAATCAACGGAATCTTCCCCCTAAATCATACCTGTCTTAATCCTTGTGCTGTAGCTGCCCTGCTCACTAACTTCTGTTTGAAAGTCTTTATCTTCTCAGATCCAGACTCCCCCAGCAGCTCTATCTTCTTCTCTCGCAAATGGGCTGTTTTTTGCTCATGCTTCATTCGCAGCTCCTGTAGCTGCTGTCTGTAGATAAAGATACAAATGGGTCCTAACAGTTCTAAAATAGTTCTGATGATACCAGTCCCACTGACTGGATCTTGGCTACAAATTCTGCCTTATATGGAACAAGTCTGGTCAGATCTAGAGGCAACATGATTCAGAGTATTGAGCTCTGCGCTGAACTCAGGAACTCTGGAATTCTAATCCTGGCTTTGACAGCAAGTCACTTAACCTTTGTGTGTCCATTTTACCACCTGTCAGATTAGGATTGATAATACTCATTTACCTATCTGACAGGGCCATCTCAAAGAACCATCAGTTAATGTAAAGTGCCGTGTAAGTGATGGGTATTATTATTTAACACGAATTCAGAATGCATCCTCCACCCTACCTAATAAAAACTGAGCTGGAAATCCTCCTTACCTAGCATGTTCTTCTCGTGCCCTGGAAGCTGCAGTCTCCTGAAAGAGTGAATTGTTGTGCTGGAAAAACTTATCATATTTGTCCAAATCAGATTTGGGGTAAATTCTGCGAAAATCACCTATGTTTTTCTCCTCATATTTCTCAGCTTGTTTCAACCAAGTGGCCTGGCAGTTCCTATACTCCTCAGCCCTGAAAAAAAAAAATTCAGGTATAACCATTAACAAATCATGTGGGATCCAGGCTTGGTACTAGGAACTTATGTTGCTATAACTACATTGTTCTCATCCCTGAGCAATGCAGTTATACCGACTTGACTCCCAGTCGATGGGAGGGCTTCTCCCATTGACATAGGCCTGGTCTACACTGCGGGGGGTGGGGGGGAATACTTAGATTTACTTATCGCGGTGTCTTCACTGGGGTAAGTTGACGGCTGATGCTCTCCCGTCGACTCCACCTGCGCCTCTCGCCCTGGTGGAGTACCGGAGTCGACGGGAGAGCGCTCGGCGGTCAATTTATCGCGTCTAGACTAGACGTGATAAATCGATCCTCGCTGGATCAATCGCTGCCCATTGATCCAGCGGGTAATGTAGACAAGCCCATAGCTACCACCTCTCCGGGAGGTGGAGTACCTACGCCGACAGGAGAAGTCTTCCCTTCAGCGTAGGTAGCATCTTCACTGAAGCGCTACAGGAGCACAGCTGCAGCATTTTAAGCGCTCGGAGAAATCTCCAGAGCAGGAGTTATTTTCATTTCACACTGTAATTGCATCCTTAATCCTGTCATCTTAGTTTTGGTGAAATGTAGAACGGTTCTCATGTATCTTCCTACATAACTTGTAACATACATTTAAAGATTATCTGCAAAGGAAAAAAAATGAGCTTGTCTTTCTGGTTTCCCTACGGTTGTTAACGAGGGCCTGAAATTTTATTTTATTTTTTGCTTGCTTTTTTACATTAAAAATACGGGAACTGTCTAAGCTGGAAGACTCTATGATGACTAAAGAACTAGTGAAATGATGCCATCAGAACAGCCAAGAAAGTGAAAGATGAGCTATCAAGAGGGGAAGGAATTTTTGGTCAGGTTATTTTTGTTACTTTAAACGAATTGTTCAATGAAATGTTAATTAACATTTTGAATAAAGGAAGATTTTGTTAAACATTCAGCACCCTCACTTTTTCAATTCAGTTGTGAAGAGCTTATAATAAACAGCCCTTACAAATCCCAGTGGCGCTCCAACAAAGCCAGGAAAGACCAGACTTTACATTCCTGGTATTTTTAAGGTTAAAAAAACAGGAAAGAAAAAACCTTTAAAAATATCTGTGCAGGCCATCTGTATACACCATGAAGAAGCAAAAAAAAAAAAAAGGTAATAAACTAATTAAAAACATTCTTTGCAGGACACCTTAAAATTATGGCTCACATGAGGAAATTAGATGAAGCTGTATGAGAACACACCTGGTCACTCGAGAACGGCATTGCTTCAGGAGTCTCTCCTTCCCTCGCCGTTTCTCTTCTTCTAGGATTTTTCTCTTGTCACAGGCCCCTAAATTTATCAGAACCAAAGTGTCATACAGCAACTGGTCCTTCACTTCTTTGTCTAACCAGGAGTCAGTGGTGAAGCTTGGAGAGTGATTCACCTGAAACAACAACAAGAATGTCATCTATTTGCTGCAGTCCAATGGAAATTACAACTCAGGACATTAAACTAATCTGAAATCTAGATTACTGGGGATTCCAGTCAAAATCTAGCGTTGGCAAGGATCCTTGCCAGACTTCAATGTATGATACAGGTGTATAGTAGGATTCCATGGGTCAAATTCAGAAGTGACATAATGGGTGGGATAGATTTGGCAGAAAACAGGTGCAAGTGGCAGAGTGATGTAGCTTGAATCAATTTGGTATTCAGTGCAAGATCAGTAACTTATATTAATTTGATATGCTGTGAGGACCAAATTCAGGCTCTGGTATTAGCAGGTGCAGCTCCCATTGAGGTTAATGGATAACCCTGGAAGATTCCTTTGTTCAAAGAACTGAAGAGTAAGGCTGTCCTCACGAGCTAGGATTCCCACATGCAGGAACAGATTTAAATTTCAAGGCTACAGATCAATGTGACTGTCTGTGGGAATGACTATTAGCAGCTTATCTGTAGTCTCACCCCCTCTGCTGGTCACCCATCAGCTTTCCAAGCTGATGGAATAATGTAGGAGATGCTACAGGATGGACTTTTGTTAGGAGATCTAGAGAAATGAAAAAGGCAAAAATCGGTGTTAAGGAAGAGGCTGGTGATAGCAACTCATTTGGCTGAATTTGGCCCCACAGGTAGGGAAGGGTGAAAAAGGATACCAGTTCATGGTATGGATATTGTGACAGACCCAGACCAGTGGGGTACAGGAGTCTGGTAGAGGGCAAATATACTGGTCACTGGATGAGTAGTTTTCTGTTCCCTGAGTGACCAGAGCAGGGGCTGCACTAGAGTAATCAGGAACCTGCTAGAACCAGTTAAGGCAGGCAGGCAAATTAGGACACCTGGAGACAATTAAGAAGAAGCTGCTAGAATCAATTAAGCCAGGCTAATCAGGGCACCTGGGTTTTAAAAAGGAGCTCACTTCAGTGTGTGGTGCGAGTGTGAGGAGCTGGGAGCAAGAGGCGCAAGGAGTTGAGAGTGAGAGGGTGTGCTGCTGGAGGACTGAGGAGCACTAGCGTTATCAGACACCAGGAGGAAGGTCCTGTGGTGAGAATAAGGAAGGTGTTTGGAGGAGGCCATGGGGAAGTAGCCCAGGGAGTTGTAGCTGTCATGCAGCTGTTACAGGAGGCACTATAGACAGCTGCAGTCCACAGGGCCCTGGGCTGGAACCTGGAGTAGAGGGCGGGCCTGGGTTCCCCCCAAACCTCCCAATTGACCTGGACTGTGGGTTCTTCCAGAGGGGAAGGTCTCTGGGCTGTTCCCCAACCCACGTGGTGAATCTCTGAGTCAAGAAAATCAGCCAATAAGCGCAGGACCCACCAAGATAGAGGAGGAACTTTGTCACAATATGTTATGAGATCTAAGAGACTTTTGCTGTGGTTCTTACCTCAAGCAACCAGGGTTTGAGTTTGTGATCCAACAGAATATCAAATCCTAATATTTCAAAGCAAGCGCTACCCACAGTGTGGTTGGGGAAGCAAGTGTGATAGTTATGTTTGATAATAGGATGTGCTGAGATCAGGGTTTTAATAATAACATCTTCTATATCCAGCCACATCTGGTCGGTATCATAGCCATGTTTCTGCATGTACTTATTAAAGGTGGAGAGCTTCCTATGAAGAAAAAAAGTAAGTTGGTAGCCCATATTAATGGCAAATCAGTTCACAGTAAGCATTTTTCTGTATGTTTCCATGCTGCTTAAGTGAAGCATAGAAATTTGGGCGTCATGGAGATCCACATACCCGCAGAAACAAAATAAGGATTAACAGAACAAATTGTTAGTCAAACTCTTGCATAGATCAATGTAAGTGCTTCTCAGACACTGAGGATGGGAGACACACTAATACGTAGGTTCTCAACCAAGCATACTATGAATGTCAGTAAAGTGTGTCCTGCCTGCCTTTACCCTATTGCTAATAGGGACGGGGAGAGGATCCCAGATATATGGGAAAGGATTCCCTGTATGAAAAAGAAGAACCTAATTAACCTCTTGCTCTTAGGATAGTTCTATGCTTGAAAATTGTATTAGTATAGCTACGTCAGTTGGGGGGGGGGATTTTTAATGATATAGTTATACTAATATAAGCCCTAGTGTGGACACAGTTATACTGGTACAAAGGTACCTTATACTAGTATAATTATTCCCCTTATAATAAAAAATATATATATAGAGAGAGAGAGGTATACCTATCTCATAGAACTGGAAGGGACCTTGAAAGGTCATCAAGTCCAGTCCCCTGCCTTCACTAGCAGGACCAATTTTTTTGCCCCAGATCCCTAAATGGCCCCCCAAGATTGAACTCACAACCCTGGGTTTAGAGGGCCAATGCTCAAACTACTGAGCTATCCCTCCCCTTCCTGTATGTGAATAGCTATACCAGCATAAAGCATCTTTATACCAATATAACGGTGTCCATACTAGGGGGGCTGTACTGCTTTAACTATATTGGTATAGTCAGAGCAGTACAACTTTCATGTGTAGACAAGGCTTTAGGATAGGAAATGGAAAGAAGACATACACTATTGGACAGTGACCAAGGCATTGCTCCAAGTCAATTCATTCTACTGGAGCCTTTCTGGCACCAACAGAGCACTGCAGAAGAAACATTGGCACTGCTGGAGTTCCTGCTGCTATTGGCAAAGAGCAGTACTGCTAAGAAGAAACTGATAGCACTGAAGTCCTAGTGCACTGGACAGGGTACTATGTAGAAACAGCTAGAAACATGGTTTAGAAGAAAAGAAAAGTAGAGGAAGACTGGGAGAAGAATGTAGGCAAGAGGGAAAAAACCTGACTGATCATTATATATAGATTTATCTACATTAGATAGCCAAACGTAACCACCAAGGACAATAAACAGAGTGATGTAATCCAGAAGCACCAGTTGCAACAAATGCATTGGTATTTCCAATTTGAAGGAGAGTTCACTTTTTTCTCTCCTGCATCTGGCCTCTCACTGTTACTCATCTGACTTTCTTTAAATGATTTATATAACTAATGACACAAAATACACTGTTCACTGGCTGCATGGAAAGAAATATTTCCTAAACATATATGAAAAAAGTGTGGAAATGCATATGAAGATTCATGAGAACAGACTAGCATCACTTGGCTGTGATTAATGTTCTCTCCCTCTTACCTCTTACTTCCAGAATCTTCATCTCGGACAAAATTAGTACTGTGCTTGTTAATGGAATAATTAGTCAGGTGCATGCAGACATCATCCTGCAAATAAACGAGTGGGTTATAGGGTGAGAGACAACTGCCTTCTTCACTCTCCCTGTACATGATGATACCTGGTCACACTACTTAATGCAGAAATTTTTTTAAGTGCAAGACATTTAATAGCAGTACTTATCTCATCACTCTAATGAGCCCAACACAGTCTTAAGGTCATTTAAATGGGACCACTTGCATGATTAAAGTCATTGTGATATGTAAGTGTTTGCAGGATCAGCCCCTAACTGCCCAGAAACTATTATGTAGTGTTACTGTGTGCTGTTAAACTCTAGCTATATTCTACAACAGAGGTGGCTGCATTTCAGTGGTGGGTGAGATGATTCATCTATAACCTTACCCATGTCACTTTGATGAAGTGAGGCTTAATTATTATTGTTTGTGAAGGGCGTGCAGATCCTCAGATTAAAGGTATTGTAGCAGTCCAAAGCATTATTGTTTCTCTGTGCCACTACATTTCAACAGCTAGTTCCTGTTATGAATTTGAATGCTGTTAATTTATGTTAACAGGGTTCTTTACTCACCAGATTGCTGTGTGAGGGATCAGAGTAGGCTGATGTAGCAAAGCGTGCAAGGCCCTCATTATAGACAAATATCCTCAGAGGGTCACATGATGTCACCAGCACATAAATCCTCAGATCAAACTTAAAACGATCAATAATAAAAGGCTGGAAAAGAGAAGACGGAACTGAGTTGCTTATAGTTTGTTTGAAGTACAAGAAGAACATTAGTAACTCATTAACTCAAGGCTGAGGTGATGGATATAGCTGTACAGTCCCACCTACACACTGAAAACACAGAACCAAGACATGCAAACCTTATAACAATACTTAGCCCATAGACATCACCTTCCTTCTTCAAAGTGCTAGGCAGATATTCAGTAATTAAGCCGTCCAGCATCCTTTGGGAGATAACAACACTTCCTTATCTATCTCCATTTTAGAAATTGGGAAACTATCTAGGTTAAGACATTCCATCCGAATAAGGGTAATTGCAAACCTTATGCAGAGCATGATCATTTTAATAAGATCACATTATTAGAACTAGTCATGGACACTTAATAGATCTAGGTGTTCTTAATATGGTTATATAGCATTCAGTAGAATGGGCCCTAATTCTGTTTGTGGTCCTGAGTTCTACTATAATGCAAACAACAATTTACAGGTAACCCCAGTATCCTGTATATAATCAATTCTTGCTAGAGTACCTTCCTCTTATAAATGATGTTTCTTATAGTTATTCAAATATTGGGAAATTAGGGAAGATAAGAACAATAATGTATTCTATGGTACTGAGGACAGCCGCAACACTATAATAATAATGAAATCCATCATAGAGTTCTTTACATGTTCTGAGCGTTGAACAAACTCATTAATCGTCACATAGACCCTATGAGGTAGATAGGCTTCCCCCCATTTTAAAGGTGGGGAAACAGACCCGGAACAGTGATTTGCTGAAAGCCGCACAGTGAGTCAGTGCAAGAGCAGATATAAAACCCAGCAGTTCTGAATCCCAGCTCACCAGACCATGCTTTATCTCTCTTAAAAATCAGTAATAAAGAATAATAATGAAACATAATCAAAATGAAAGAACAAACCAGAGTAAAAACGTAGGTTCTGGTATTAACATTATAGGCAGGGCTGGCTCCAGCTTTTTTGCTGCCCCAAGCGGCGAAGCGAAGAGGAAAAAGAACAAAAAACAAACAAAAAAACATAAAGCCGATCGGCGGCACTTCGGTGGCAGTTCAATAGTGCCACTTCCTTCTTCGGCGGCAATTCAGCAGCGGGTCCTTTGCTCCCTCTCTTCCTCTTCAGCGGCAGCTCAAAGAGGAAGAGAGGGACTGAGGGACCCGCTGCCGAATTGCCGCTGAAGACCCAGACATGCTGCCCCTTTCCATTGGCCACCCCAAGCACCTGCTTCCTTTGCTGGTGCCTGGAGCCGGCCCTGATTATAGGTGTCCCAAAGACACAGGAGATCTTGGAGGCTTGAATGTGGATGTTCGCTATGAAGAGAGAGTAATGCCAAGATGTCAACCAAAAGATTCTTGAGTAAGATAGGTTATAAGCAGGTTTGTGGGACTGGGTACAAACAATCCCTTCACTCTCTCCTCCAGTTGGGCCTACGAAAATATTGTGTATCTTTGAGAGCTAACTCACTCTACAGCAGGAAGGAGATTTCCCTCATCCAGTTAGGTTCACCCAGCAAAGGTGAATTAGTTTATATAAAAAGCTTATTCAAAAATTACTTAGGAACCCAATGGCACACAAAAGAGGGATTATTTCAACGGGCATGTATTCAAAGGCAATGACTGCTGTTTATGACCGGCTGATCACAGGCAAGCAAGGCTGAGCTGAATTAAATTCTGGTTTAATGACGGAACAGTAGTCTTGGTATGTGGAATAGGGAGATTACCCTTGAGATGTAGAGCTGGCAGATCATATCCTCTCCGGGTTTTATGTCTTTCACAGATCTGGTGATGAAGATGCCTCTCCCCTGACAGCCAGAGTCGGGCTTACAGATATATGTCTTATGTTTCCTTGATCTGCTATAGGTCTGCAAATCTCCGTAGCTATAGGGAAAGAAAGAATTACATGATTCTGAGGTTTGATGTCTCACAGCCTACCAATGCTAGAAATGTTTTGGCAGACAAATGCAAATGTTTACAGAACCAGTGATCATAAAGAAAAAAATCTGTCTCTCCAGAGCCAGGAATACAACCTGTTCTCTAGCTCTCAGTAAACCTTTATTTCCAGTAGACGCAAATTTGGAGTGAATCACACAGTCTTATGGGAATGATCCCTTTTTTGATTTTTAGAGAAAAGAGACTTTTAATATGATGTAGAAATCATCTCCTCTTCCAACAAGGGAAGATACCTCATCCCATTGAGTAATACAGCAATGGACTTCATCCAGAAAAATAAAAGGAATTTTATTCCATTCACTGCCAAAGGGCTTGCATCGCCAATGAACACACTCCTGCTGCATTCAGCTCAAAGCGACATCATTCTACTATGAAAATGTTCCTCGTCTTTTTCCATTACTCTGGGTAAAGAAGAGAGCAGAAAGATAATGGGTTTGATTCTCTTCTTCCTTGCTCAAGTTTTACTTTGGTGCATCTTCATGGAGCTCTAAGAAGTTACTCTCAATTTACACTGGTGTAAGAGGAAACTCAGGCCCAAAGTAAGGAAGGCTGACATAAAGGATGAGAGGAAAAAGTGAGGGTGATGGTGAAGAGAAGCAAGACGAGGAAAATCAATCAGTAAACATTGTCAGGAAGACTCACTCAGCAGGAAGACACCAGGTCCTGGGAAAGAAGTTAAATTCTTTTGGAAAGAGCTTTAGCATCCTGCTCATGTTCCTGGCCAGCAGATCCTTCCTACAGATTTCACTCATCCCAGGGAAGTGGTTGATTTTCTGGAAAGAAGTCCAGAGAAAAGGCGTAATAATAAGCATCTTCCTGGTCTCTAGGTCATTTGCACTGGGGAAAAAAGTAATAATTTAATATCCTCTCCATCTCACAGAGCTGAGTACCTGGTAACTTTTCATTTCCATTACCCGATCCAGTGAGACTGAATAGTCTGTCCAATAGAGGTTCCACTCATCATTCTCACCTGCTTCCCGTAAGCCATACTGCTGAGCAGCCCGACGCACTGCATCGTAAGAAAAGAAACAGTTTCAATCATACTAGAAATGTAGACTTTAGAAAATTCTGTTTGGACTCAGAAGGAGATATTGAACCATGGATCAGTTATACCACTCAACTCAGCCATCTATAGACCCCAATTCCACTTTGAGTGGCAGCTTCCAGTCCTCTAATCTCTATGGATATGCTGCCCCAAAATCATCCATTTTCTCTGACAAATTGGACAGTCACTGGTGACTACTGAACAAGTTGACCTCTCCAGTCTGCTGCTAGAAACTTCACACTAGCTAGCAAACATTGCGAGATGGAGTAAGCTTGTGTTGTTGTTGCATTGGTCTTTCTGACTAATGGTGAAAAGCATCAGAGGGGTAGCCGTGTTAGTCTGAATCTGTAAAAAGTAACAGAGGGTCCTGTGGCACCTTTAAGACTAACAGAAGTATTGGGAGCATAAGCTTTCGTGGGTAAGAACCTCACTTCTTCAGATGCATCTGAAGAAGTGAGGTTCTTACCCACGAAAGCTTATGCTCCCAAGAACCTCACTTCTTCAGATGCATCTGAAGAAGTGAGGTTCTTACCCACGAAAGCTTATGCTCCCAATACTTCTGTTAGTCTTAAAGGTGCCACAGGACCCTCTGTTACTTTTTGGTGAAAAGCAGAACTTCTTGAAATAAAAAAATTAAATGATTCATTTTATGTGGAATGGAGCCATTTGAACTGGTTCCCCATGTTCCAAATCCATGACAAGAATTCAAATCTTGCCCTGGCAAAAGTTCATGGATATGAATTCTTGCCTAACTTCAATCATGATGAGGGAAACATATTTGATGATCACAAGCTAGTCCCTTTAGACAATTCAGCCTCATTAGCAGACTATGCTTGGGGAGGGCAAGTAATAAAATACCAGGGATGCTGTGGGTCAATAATGAGAGAGCTCTCCCAGTGTATGTGGTGCCAAATACGTGGTATAACAGGAATGCTGTGGGTCAGGAATGAGTTTCACTAGTAAGGGAATCTTGAACAATTCTTGCCCAGACTGCATGAGGTTTCTAAATGATGCTTTCATTAGGGCATGTTCATAAGCACTAAAATTCAGTTAACAAGTCACATGACAAAATAAATTTCATTTTAAACTGAGCTCTTTTTCTTAAGAGCAAATTAAAATGTACCCCTCTTTACATGAATCGACTGGGTCACAATTCTTTGCCTTACCTTCTACATTTGGGAAAGATGAGAAAGATACTCACCACTCTCATACTTGCAGTTGGTCAGACTTATCACAGGTCATCTGGAAAAAAATTTAAAAAAGCAGAAAGACAGAGGCATACAGACAAGGACCAGTTTATGCTTTATGGGGAAGCCCTGGGAACTTTACAGTTCTACTTCCATAAATTTATGTAAAGCATTATCTAAATGTTCATCTGATAGGCTATTCACCAGGATTGATCACTGTTTTTTTTGCTCAGTGGTCACTTAGAAAATTATTTGCTGGAGACAAACCAAATAACTACGCATCTAGAAAGAGAATCCAGTGATGAGCACTACAGAAATGCCTGTAAAGATAAAATAAAAAATAATACTAGAATACCAGAATACTAGAAAAACAGTAGTTATGGAACCAATGTGACTAAGTTTATAGGAAGAGCACTCTTTCTGTTACAGTGCGAGACAAAGATATGGCAGTTACTCAACAAGACTGGTTATTTAGGAATCAACCTATGAATGGGATTCCCCAAAGTCATGAGCCAAAGGCCAAGTGATCAAAGGGCGAATGGGGATTAACAGAAAATATTTATGCTCAGAGATTGTACACGTTCTTCTTCTCCTGGGCTATTCTGCAACCCTTACTAGCAAATCCATTTCACATCAGAACCAGAGCTCCACTGAACTATGTTCTTTCCATGAAAACTAGTATATAACTATTACTACTATTTATTATGGTAGTAACTATTACCTGTTAGGTCTTTCTATACATTCAAGAAAAGGCAGTCCCTCCTCTGAGTAGCTGACAGCCTACAAAACTTAAAATCATCACTTTTTCTGAACACCAGAACACTTTCCTTTCCCCTCCACTCCAACACAACACTTATCTATCCCTCTCACTACAAAAATCCTGTGTTCCTCCCCTTCTGCATAGCACCACTCTGAACACCCTGTTCTCCAACATCTCTTCCCCCCCCCATTACCCTCCTCTATTTTCAGTAGCTCGACTATAAACATATTCTGCCCTCTTCAGGACTTTTACAGCCCTTTCAATAGTTATTTCTAACCTCTTTCTCTTTCTTTTCTTTTTCATGGATATGTTAGGATCTTGAATCCTTCTTTTCTTCTCTTCACACCCCATTGTATCCTGGTCTATGGTGTCCAAGGCATTATCTTCTCTTTCTAGTTCTCTTGGTAAAAAGTCTAGTTCAGTTACATCTTTCTCATCCGACTCTTCTGTTTCCTGCTCTGCTTCTTCAGAGGATCCATATTTTTGCAGTATAGCTGATGCCATCATCCTGTGGAAACATCCACAACAGACCAGAAGAAAAGTGAACAGTGTACAGGGATGAGCAACAGTTCCATCAACCTTTTTGTGGATCCAGCTGCTTCCTCAAATACAGCTGATAAAACAGAATAATGTATAACTCCCTGCATATTCCCAAGTTAGGAAGAGATATGTTCATCCCCTCCTCATGAGTCCACCCTCCATGCCTCTCTCCCAATTCGGACAGGATCAGAAGAAATATATGTACCTATATGTATGTACCTATATATGTATCTGCTTTTATCAATAATGATTCCCATCTGAATGACATCTCTGCACAGGGAAATAGATTTGTTTGATGCTGACGAATATTTCTAAACTCCTGCTGTCTGTGATATTATGCTAATAGAACATCAGGAAGCTGTCTTGGTGCGGGTCCTTAGTGTTACTGCAAGAAACTACAGTGGAAGGATTAATAGCTTTTGTCTCATTAGAGTTAGTGCTCCCTTAACATCTTGTTCTTTCACTCTTCCTAAAGGTTCAGTCTTGCTCAGACTTGAGAATTCAATGCTAAAGCACTGACTGATATGCACCTAATCTGAATGCCAGCTCAGTGCTAACACATGATCAGAGGGATGAGATGAATCAGCATCTATCAAATCTACAGGTGAAACCCTAGTCTAACAGATCAGGTTCTGCTGTAAACAGAAATCTTTATCTTTGGCAAAGTAAAGAGAGATTAACAATCTTTATATAGAAGTTAATGTTTCTCATATATCTACAGATTCAACCCTGCCCTTCCAGCACAGGGTTGTATTTATAGAATGCTCCATGAGGTAAGGATTCCTTTCTCTTAAAGTATAAATAGCACGTAGTTCAGAAAACAAACTCTATAAAACTTTATATTAACAAAAATGTTCTCACTCTTTTTATTTAAAACATCATTTTTGTTTGCACTTAAAAAATTCCTTGCAGTATTTACCACGTGAGTGGTAAACACTGTGCTAAATTTGAGAACCAGAAAGTGAAACCAATCAGAAAGAAAAAGCTAAATTGACCAATCTATTTCCATTATTACATACAAAGAACTGAATGAAGCAGGGGACCTGTGGAAAAAATTGAATATGATCATGTAATTAAAGACTTTATTGTAATGCATACACACAAGGGAGGTGAATTAGGACACAGCCTAACTTTGAGCGCTTGACTGTGCAACTTTAATAATGTTCTTTTAATGTAGTTTTGTGTATGTGATTTTTGAGGTTTTTAAAAAAAACAAACTGAAAAAACAATTTCCATCATGTGGCAGCATATTGACATCCATATGGGTTATCAGCATTGTTGCAACCTTTAGCCCCACCACACGGATCTTTGCCATTTGAGCTAACAAGTAACTGTCATCCTCTATGTGAACCAATGCTAAAGGGGAATGGAACACTTTGCCAATGGGTTTCAAATATGTTTGAAAAGATTGACATGTTTTGCATTAGCCTCGTTCTCGGAAACGCCTGTAAAGTGTTGGCTGAATTTTATTTTTTTTAATTCAGCCTGAGGCAGATACCCAGAATGGAAATTTTCAGCCTAAATGGTTAAAGTTTGGCAAAGTTATAAGCAACTGAAAACAGAGTCTTATAATGGGAAATATTGAGCAACCTTAATAATAGGTGGTACTACCAGGAGCGGCACCAGGGTTTTTGCCGCCCTAGGCGGCAGCGCTCCTCCACAGTAATCGGCGGCAGCTCCTCCTCTGAAGCTGCGTTCTCAGCGGCAGGGGTCCCTCCGCTCCGGGTCTTCAGGGCACTTCGGCGGCAGCTCCCGGAGCGAGTGAAGGACCCGCCACCGAATTTCCACCGAAGACCCGGAGCGGAAGAAGCCCCTCACCACCGAAATTCCGCAGAGGGCGGCGAAATGCCGCTCCCCACATCCTGCTGCCCTAGGCGACCGCCTAGGGTTGCCTAGTGGAAGCGCCGGCCCTGGGTACTACCAGCCTGCCTATAATACAGGGAGATTAAGTGCAGAGAGCATATGAATGATTACATTTGTATGTATTTTTAAAGTGCTCAGATTTAGTCATCTAAATACTATTAGTAGCACAACCAAATCTATAGTTTAAAAGTGAAACATGTTTTTTTATTTGACAGTGTCTCTTTAAATGTTAACCTTAATCTATTTACAAAATTTGACCTGGATTTCTAGCTCCTGTGCCCAGAATGAACATTGGGTTCTCCCCAACTCCGGCCACAGCATGGAGAAGAAATAGCATGTTACAGTTTTTATCTAGTAGTCATCTCTGGGGTAAGGGAGTCACAGACAGACAAAATAACAAACACAAATCCCAATTGATGAAAGAGTGAAATATGCCAATACCTCACATATACATGGAGGGCCTGATTCTAAACCCACATTGATGTAAATCAGGAGTTACGCCACTGAAGTCAACGGAGCTACATTGGAGTAAAACTGATGGGGGCTGTCCATAAATTACATAATACATATTTTGGTGATTTTCAAAACCCACCCATCCCCTTGTAACACTGCAACAAACACTCTGTCGTGCAAAATTAAGGACCACCAACCCACTAATATATTATGTTATGTTATTTATGGGCACCCTCATGTAAGTGAGATCAGAATTAGGACCATTATCTTCAAGACGTTTGTGTGTTTCAGTATAACTGGCTAGATCTGGCTTTCCACTATAGATCATTATAGCTTCTGTCAAGTTAGAGAACCCTGAATATTGTTTTTTGTATTGTCTCACATTTTAAAAAATAGAGCTTTTCAAAGGAAAGTGTAAAATGTATCTTATTGATCCTAGATCAGTACTGTACAGTTCTTTTGAATTTTTTTTTTTAGATAATATAAATGCAGTAGCTTTTTGGCAAGACAAAGCATGGTATAAGCCCCAATCCTGGAAGATTAACCACATGGACTGACCCACAAGCAAAGCCACAATTCAATAATTAGCAATCTTTCACAAGAGAAACTACGATTCAATCTTTCCCCCAAAAATTCCAATGGAAACAGGCTTTTAATATAAACAACATAAATGTTCCTCTGCAAAGTTTACAACTATTGCAGCAATATGCTACTGAACAAATAAAATAAAAAAATGAAATTGACTGCAAAATAAATGCAAAAAGGAAACAGTGAAGAATAAATTAGATATAAATATTCTTTTCATTTTT
>NW_020664544.1:5917486-5959260 GCF_002925995.2 Terrapene triunguis
TCCCTTCCTCTCCTCCTCATTCCCCAACTTTCCCCCAACTCTCCACCTCACCCCGTAACGCTCTCAACCAACCTGCACCCTCCCCCCGCCTACCCTGATTACTACCTCCTGCCTTCTTATTGGTTGAAATACATCCCGACGGCCCCGCCTCTCCACTCCCCCGGACCGTTCGGTCACAACATACTTCAGTCCCATTGGTCCAAGCGTCAGCCAGGTTTCTGATTGGGTGAGAAGAGGGTTGTCACGGCAATGTTAGGACGCTCTGGCCTCGCGCTCCCGAGAGTGAGGGCGCGTGCCATCCTGCCCATGCGCAGTTGAGGTTCTCGGCGACTCTCCTTTCCCTCCCTTGTCCCACTCCCTCCCTCAAAAAAAAAGCTCGAGACAAACTGTCACCACCAACCGCCCTACCTCGGGTGTGGAGGCAGGGGCGGGGCCTCGGTTTGAACCTCCAGACCGCAGCCAATCAGAGCTGTGAGGGCACTGGCTGATTTGAATATACATAAGTCACTCTCCTCCTCCTCTCAAGAGATTTGGGGGGCAGCAACTGAGGTTCTGCCTAGAGAGAAGGGGGTCCAGACCCAGGGAACGAGACCCCTCATAACTGGATCCCTTCCACCGCCCATTTCTAAACCACTGCCTTAGCCTGACACTTATGTAACTTATGTCATTTAGAGGAGTGTTTTTTTTCACACCCCTGATCAACATAAACTATAGCCACAAAAGTGCTACTGCAGACATAGCCATAGTCTGAAATAGGGTGACCAGCTGTCCCGATTTTATAGGGACAGTCCCGATCTTTGGGTCTTTTTCTTATATAGGCTCCTATTACCCCCCACCCCCTGTCCCAATTTTTCACACTTGCTGTCTGGTCGCCCTAGTCTGAAAGCCCAAGTAGATTTTTCAGACCGGGATCACCAATAGGAAAGTTAAAATCTCCCAGGAGACTGAGGCATCAATCCCTTTGTCCTTCACCCCAGCTCTCTCCTTTAGCAAAAGGGAGGGCACAGGGGAAGAAGAAGAAGAAGAAAAAAAAAGAGAGAGGATAAATGTTAGATCTGAGGTCTTTTTATGCCACAAACTTTCTGAGCAACGTTGCTCAACTCCCGTCAGCTCTGTGCCTCTGCGAGGATAATATTCTATGTCCATGGGGAGGAGGGAGGAAAGGCCGAATTGTGAGGCCTAATTCATCAATATTTGTAATGTGTTTTGAGATCCTGAGAGGGAAAGGGCAAAGAATGAGCAGTATTTCACAGCAGGATCTGCAGATTAGGGTCTGCGTTGCTAAGGATTTCACTGTGTTTTGAAGTCTCCACACTAGAGTGGCAATTGTGTGAAAATACGATCCCTAAAAGGCTAAATCCTGGTCATGCGGAAGCCAAGGGGAACTTTGTCACTGGGGCCAGGATACGGCCCTACATTTCCACTGACGATAGCCGGGGTTGGCTATGGGAGGATAACCTGGTAAAAGGATCCCTCTTGAAAAGCCTCCTCTGACAAACAGCAGGAGATAGGATGTGTAGTACAAATACAGTAACTCTGCCAAACCAACTCGGATCAGAAACTCCATTGCTAAGGAGGAGGCCTTGTGTTTGCCTAAGATTTACTGCTTTGCAGACTGAGGGAGCGGAGTGTAAACTGCAGCACATCTGTCTTTATTCCCGCAGCCTCCATGGTTACATTATCCCCGGTCTCCAATCCCCTGGATGAATTGCCCTTCCCCCACTATGGGACCAGGTGACTCTATAACTGGCCACCCAGCAGATGCTTCTGCAATACCAACTGTTCTGAATCCCCCGCCCCTTCTCTCTCTTTTTTTTTCTCCTTCTTCCCCTGTGCCCTACCAATCTAGGCTGCCTGGCACATGCTGCAGGGCTGCAGTCCCACTGGAGTGATATTGTGATGGAAATGAGGGAGGGAATGCAGGCAAAACTGCACAAATTTACAGCACTCAGAGGGCTTCCATTAAAATCCTTGACAACCTGTGATTTACGACAGGGCCAACAGTGCTCCTAATGTCCAAGGCCTAGGCACCATTCTGCTTCAATTATGCTGTTTGGAACAAATGAGAAACCAGCTCTGTTAGTATAATGGAGGAGCCCAACAACTGGTTGGTGAAAACAACTGATTTCATTTGGGACTCACTCCTGCTCCCATTGACCAAACTTTCAGGGTCTGATTCTGCCATGCCTGCACCTCATGTCATCGTTCATACCAATGCAAAGTGAGTGTACAATGCTGTCATTCTGATCTGGTGGCATTTACGCCCACTTTGCATTGATATACATGACAATATAAGCTGCGGGGTAACGGAGAAACAGTCTCTGGTTGACTTTAATTGGTTCTCAGTGTCAGCTGGGACCTCCACAGTAATGCATAGACGTACAACAAAAAAGGGATCTGTACTTAGAAAACAATATGGGGGGGGGGGAAGCTCTGCATTAGCAGTAAGAATCTCTGCCTTTATTCATTTATTTTCCAAATTCTACATAGGCATATTAGGATTTATTTTCTTCCTGTAACAGTTTCCGAACCTTTAACATCCAATGCCAAGTGGCTTTTGGAACAACAATACCCAACATTTTGCCCGAAATGTGAAAAATGGCAGGTCAAATATGGGTACATCTCTAGCTACCATAACCAGAATAGAAATGATCCCTGAAATAAGCATTCTAATAATCATATAGCTTTAAGCATGAGGATGTATATTATACAAAACTGTGAAGAAATGACCATCTCTCTTGCTGTGTCTTAAAATGGAACTGACAAGCTGAATGGCTAGCATAACCACTCAATCACTTGCTGGTATGTTGCTTTCCTATCCCCCCATTGTTTGCCTGCATTTGTCTATTTACATTTCTTGTGGCAGGAGCATTTCTATGTTTAAAAAGTGACATGTGAATGTTTTTCACCGTATGCAGAAGAATAATAGATAACTATGCACACAGAGGGTAAAATTTTCAAAAGTGATTTAGGAGGCAGAGTCACAGGACGTAGACTCCTAAGGAGCAGATTTACAAAGGTACAGTATTTAGGTGCCTAAATATGTAGATGAGTGCCTAGCGAGATTTTCAAAAGCAGCACCTAATCTGCTTAGGCGTATTTGAAAATCTCACTTGACGTCTATCTGCATTTTTAGGCACCTAAATACCTTTACAAATCTGGCTCTAAGTCGCTTTTGAAAATGGCTCTTAGGCTGCTAACTAGAGCTGGGTGAAATATTTTGGCTGAAATGTTTTTCGATAAAAAATGCAGATTCAGATCGACCCAAATATTCCAAAAATTTATACTGATTTTGCCAAATTGTTTCAGTTGGAAAAAAACCTACAAAAATTCTGAAAACATTTTGATTTTTTAATTCAAAACCACTTTTTGTTTTGAAATTTCCTTCCATTTGATTTTAAAATAAAATAAAAAAATTTAAAAGAGCTCAAAATTGAAATGAAACATTTTGGTTTAAGCTTAAAAAAATATTTTCTTCGACCCAAAACATTTTCTTTTAACTTTTCAATTTGCTAGAAATTCTGAAAAAAAAATTGATTTGGGTTGACTCCAAACTACTTTCTTTCCGGAACTCCCAGCAAACCAAGAATCAGTTATTCATACAGCTCTCCTCTTAATCTCTTGGGCCCTTCTGAAAATTTGACAGAGTCTGAGTTCCACTCTCCTACACTTTCCATAGTAACCTACACTTGTGCAAAGCAAGTGTAATAAAATGCTACCATTCTGATTTTGTAGCATTTAACATCCAATTTGCACAGGAGTAATTAATGACTGAAAGTGCAAGTCAGTGGTGAATAAAGGTGCGTGTGTATGTTTCCCCAACAGTGTAGGATGTCCACATGCAACTACCTTTGACACAAACCCTCAAAAGCCAGGAAATAAACTATTAATTTCACATATGTATAAGATGCTAAACAAGCAAACCAACTCCATATAAGTCATTAACAGTAGTTTACCAAACATAGGTTATACCTATACAAATTGCTCCATCTACCACATTGGCCTTAACTGCTACCTTGATTCTTTTTAATTCTGTCTGCTAGTGTTGTTGAAATAGAAATTATGAAAAATCTATTGTGCTTCTAGAGAAACATGCTTGCTTTGTGACCGAGGTACAGTAAGCACAAAATAGGTTTCCCTCTTTTGATGCAGATAATATAATGTATTGCTTAATAAGAAATTTGGGCCAGATTCAAAGCCCCATTTCCATCCTCTCTACATGGCTTAAGCAGCATAAAGGGAATGTAATGTGGCTGCAGCTGGCCATCTGAGAAGTCTTCCTACGGAGTTGAATTCCCAATTTGCATAAAGCCTGCAGAGCTGGCTCTTAAATTTCTTCTCCTCCCCACTCCAACATAGGGGTATGTTGTGGCGGAGCAGATGGTGCAGGGTTCTGTTTCTCTACAGCAATTCTCTGCTAGCATATGGTAAGATCCCTTAGAGAACCTTAACCACAGCCATAAATCACAGCAGCCCTTAGGCTGCTCTAACTTATAACAGGACTAAGGTGGGTTTGAGAATCAGGAAAGCTGCAACTGGCTTTCTGATGGTCCCTTCCCTCTCTCCTGCACCAAGAGTATCTTGATAAAGGAAAAACTCTGGCCCCTCTTGAAGGAATTGAGATCACTGAGCGTGTGATGCTTTCTGTGATCACAGTTAGGGTTGGTAGCATGTTGCTGCTGTTGATGGAGTTTAGCATTTAATGACTTAACTGTTTTATTTCCTGGCTTTTGAGTGTTTGTGACAACGATCACAGCACCTATGCACCCTTTACTTTTGAGCAAAGTTTTTTTGTATGCAAATTGGGAAATGTTCCACCATGGAATGAGCTGTCTGAAAATACGACAGATACATTTCTGGTGTGTCTGAACAGGACAACGAAAGACCAAGAAGGAGAGGAGAGAACTGCCTAGGAAAGAGGAGAAAGTCAAAGAGTAGGGCAAAAAGAAATCAAATGATGGAGAGAACTCCCAGTGAAGCAGGGAAAAAGGGCCATCCCAGGCTGAACAGACATGCCCAGAAGGGGACTGCAGGCACTGGAGTAGGGCTGTGAAGAAAAGTTTTGGCATACTCTCCCTGCCTGCCTCGGTCCCTTACTCTCACAAACCACCCACATCCCCGTGTGCATCATTGCTTCCTCCAAGAAGTGTCACTGTTTCTTCCTAGCTACGGCCAGTGATTAGGGGAATGGGAAGACGGAAGAAAAGACACAGAGACACAAAACCTCGGGGGGGGGGGGGGGGGGGAGGCGTACAGACAAAAGGTGAAAGGGGAGGAGTCAATAGGGAAGGGGATGTGACCAATGGGACATAAGCAGAGCTCAATCACTTATCACTTTGACCCCTGATTATTAATAATCAATGTTTGTTACAATTATTTAATAATTTATGGCCACATAAAAGAGCAAGAACAGAGGGCGGGGTGGAAACCTGGCCACTTTGCTAATGCCCAGGATTTCATAGCCCATTGGGAGCATGGACAGAAGGATGTCGTCTTATTTTTCCAGATGTGGCTGTGGTTAGGTTTTAAATGCCAAAAGCTGGTTTTATTTTAGGGTTGTTTTGCTGTACTTTTTTTTGGGGGGGGGGGGTTGGTTAACAATTTGTGCAGCATGTGAATTGATAGAGGGATACTTTTATTTCATTCATAGGGCAAAGAGAGATTGTTTTGGGGGCAGAGAGATATGGCGGGGATACTGACACTAGGTTCCTGTGGTGATTGCTGCATTCATGTGGGTGGCTTGCTTGGTTTACAGGAGCTGCTACCCTGAACAGATCCTTGGCCCCCCAAATCCTCAGCTGCAGTACATTGATGTAGATTAATTGAGATGAATAGAGCTGACCAGACTTACACCCACTGTGGATTTGACCCGCAAACTCCAAGTCAAATTTCAAATAAACACCCTTCCCTTTCTAGGATATAACCAAAGTTGGACATAAAAGTACCCTGCTGAACTCTGCACAGGTACAGGAAAGAAACTATTATGGTAGCGTGATGTCAGCACCTGTAGAGAGGTGGCTACTAGCTAAGCCCAGCTGGGCTGAAGATTTGGTTGTTGTATACATTCCTTTAGGACTTTAGTGAGGGACTCTGTAAAGTAGTCTGGCTGAGGGCTAGGACATTCTTATGCCTGGAGCAGGCCTAGGGACGGTGTGGGAAACTGAGACAAAAGTTTCCACAGTCCCAGCTAAGAGGCCGTGTTGGGGTGGAAACTTTGCCACAGGCAGAAAACTCCTCCTCTGCCTTTTTGGAGTTGCTCTCTGTAGGCTCTTACTCAACACCTATCAATGTAATAAGGGAGCACCTCCAAAATTAGAAAGTACATACAGTAATTCCTCACTTAAAGTCATCCCGGTTAACATTGTTTTGTTATTAGGTTGCTGATCTATTAGAGAACATACTTGTTTAAAGTTGCGCAATGTTCTGTTATAAGGTTGTTTGGCTCATCCCGCTCCGCCCGCCGGGCGTTCCAGCCGGGGGTCAGGGCTTGCCCCACTCTACCTGCCTGGCATTCCAACCAGGGAGCGGGGAAGCCCCCGAGCCTGCTCCCCAACAGGAGCGCCAGGTGGGCGGAGTGGGGAAAGCCCCTGTGCCCCAACCCCGCTACGCCCCTGCCTCAACCAAGCTTCACAATCATCGTTGGTGAGTACAGTATTAAATTGTTTAAAATTATTTAAAACTTATGCTGTATATAATTTTTTCTGTCCGGTGAAAAAAATTTCCCTGGAACCTACCCTCCATTTACATTAATTTTTATGGGGATATTGGATTCGCTTAACATCGTTTTGCTTAAAGTGGCATTTTTCAGGAACATAACTACAATGTTAAGCGAGGAGTTACTGTATATGCCAGTGGAGTTACTCTTAATTTACACCAGTGTATCAGAGAGGATTCCTTGGGCCCCATTCACTGGTGATATAAATGGGGCTGTACGTTACAGGTCAGCAAATGGATACCCTAAACTGTGCAGGGGCCAAATTACCCCAGGATAGAGAAGATGCATGCTGCACCTTACTGTGCTCTGTACAGGGGCGGGGCTGACTCTGTGCCACTACTGCAGAAAAGTCCTACTAGCTCCATCATGAGACTTCCTGCCGTCTATCCCCCCCTGCTGGGCATCCACTGTCTCTGCATGCTATTGGAATGGCACAGGCGCTGTTAGGTGATGAGACCTGCAGAAACGACAGGAGCATGCAAGAAGGAAGATGATGGTGACAGCAACCAATGTAAAAGGGAGGGAATGGCGAACTAGGAGCACAGCTCATGGCATCAACAGCATAAAGGGCATAAGACAGACTCCTGCCATGGATCTAACCTCAAATAACCATGGTTTGGGTTTGTGAACTCGGATTCTAAAGCAGGTTTTAACCACAGTGTAGGTAGGGTGACCAGACAGCAAATGTAAAAAAAATCGGGACAGGGGGTGGGGAGTAATAGGAGCCTATATAAGAAAAAGACCCCAAAATCGGCACTGTCCCTATAAAATCAGGATATCTGGTCACCCTAAGTGTAGGTGGGAAAAGAGGTGTGGTAATTGTGTCTAACAGGAGGACGTGCTGATATCAGGATTTTAATAACATCTATATCTGTCTGTATCATAGCCATGTGTCTGTAAAAACGGAGGGTTTCCTAGGAAGCAAAAAATAACTTGGTACTAGGGCTGGTGGGAAAAAATGGTTTCTCACTGGAAAATGGGGATTCGTTGATCTTTTCTGTGGGAAAAAAACAAGTTTGGTGACATTTTCAGTTGGGGAAAATTGAAATGAAACATTTCGTTTGGGAAATCTTGAGATTTCACTTTGATCAGATCAGAATGAAATACGTTGACATTTCAAACTCAAAAATTTCAAAACTTTTCATTGGGCAAGGAGTCACTACTGCAATTTTTGTCCCAATTGAGGATGAAAAAAAAATTCAAAATACTGAGTTTCCCACAGGATCAAAATTCCTTTTTTCAATCTGCTCTGTTTGGATCCCATATTAAGGAGGCAGCTAATAACAGGAATCTTTCCTTTTTCCGAGATCTTCTGTGCCAATTAAGTTAAAAACAGAGGGTCAGATCTTTAGCTGGTGTAAATGGAGCTACACTGATTTACATGAGCTGAGGATCTGGCCCAGAAGACCTCATGGAAACCCATGACTGAAATAAAGGCCAACTTTGATAGTGAAACTCAGGCATCTGTCAATGGCTCAGGGAAAAAGGGTGCTAGACACCAGACACGCATAATTAAAAAAAGACAATCCCTGCCTAAAAGTATTTACAGTCTAAACATATGAGGAGAGGCAACAAGTAGCAAATCATGCAAAGCCCTAATTATAGACAAATGTCTTCAGAGGACTGCATGATGTCACCACCACAAAAACCCTCAAGTCAAACTTAAACCCAATGATAATAAAAGGAGGGGGACTAGACGATGAAACTGAATTGTTCCTCCTGTACTTCAAACAAACCTCTGAACATCAGTGACTCATTAACTCAAAGCTGAGGTGAGGAAAATAGCTGTATGGTCCCACCTACAGGGCAAACAAACCTGCAGACCTTATAATAATACTGAGCACAAATACAATGCTCTCCCTCTTCAGAGCTATGCAACATGGTCTTGGGTGATAGGTACGAAAGTGTCAGTATCCCCATGCTAGAGATGGGGAAACTGAGGCAGTGAGGTTAAGTGATTGTCCAAAGTGACATGATTGTGTCAGTCCTGATCCATCTTACTAAGTAAATGCCCAGGGTATGAAACCAATCCATGTTCCTCTTATCCAATTCTGGGGGTGGTGATTATTTATGCCAGCATGGAGGCAAACTGGGCAGCAAGGGATGAGTGTGAGGAACATGGAAGGTGACTGGACATGTCAGGGAAAATAATGTGTGTTTGTACAGCACCTAGCACAGTGGGGCCCTGGTCCACAACTAGGGTTCCTAGATGTTACCGGAAAATAAATAATAAGGATTCTGGATGGTGATAAGGGCTGTAGAGTCAAGGGGATTCAGTAGCAATGCTGGGGGCAGAGTGAAGAGTCTGGGAAAGTCCTTGGGGATGGGAAAAGTCCACGGGGGGGCACTTACTTTGGAATAAAAGGGTCATAGAAGAGTGTCCATGCACAGATTTGCACTGAAATAGCACAAGGTGTGACTTACAACCAATTTAGTTATTTTGGTGCTCGTCTGTGTGAGGACAAGCCCCTTGTTTTACAGTAAGTGCAAGCAATCCAGTTGACTTCAGTGTGGAGTACTTCATGTGCTAAAAGTCAGGGATGTGTATAAATGGACTTGGGCCTTAGAAAGGAATAAGGGCCTGCAAGACAGCTCCCGGAGGACATCTTTCACTCGGGATGGGATGGCAGAATCTCCACCTGTCTTATTTGTTACAAAAATAACCAGACATTTTCTCCTGGTGTAGTTTCTGTTTGCTATTGTTTATTCACCTTTTCCATTTCTCTGTTACATGGTTTTGTATAGTGCCTGCTAACAGTTAAAAAAATAAAATAAAAGCCTTATTACATAATTGAAGACAGAAGTCCAAAGTTTTCATCAAAGGTTGATCGATACAAGTTTATTTAAGCCTTTAGCACTGAAGATATTACAGCAACGTTTTAAAGTATCCATTATTCTTAACTTCATTTGAACCAGGCTATTATGAAAACCTATTAGGATTCCCTATAGATTTAGATATTCATCACTAAATTAATGCACAGTGTAACTCTGTTGGATAATAAACTTTACCCTTGTGTTTGCATAGAGGAAAGAATGTTTGCTGTACATTGCAACAAAAAGAATTTAAAACTTGTGCAAAAGCAGTGCAATCATCCCAGGAACTTGATAGGTTTGAAGCCCAGCATTCTGCACTCAGAAGAGGCTCCTTTTGTCCTGGAATCAAGAAGCGTCAGACAAGCAAATCAGAGAAACAATCCAGGCTCCCCCCACCAATTTCCTTAGAGGATGCACATAGATGGTTAAACTCATTCCTGAGATATGTAAAGCTTTCACTGGCTTGGGATAAAGGGTGAAGGAAGGACTCAATTTTATTATTAAGTTAGATCTGCAGTCCTGTAACCATTAATAAGATTGGGACTTTGAGCTCAAGGGCAGTATACATTGTTTTTGGCCTTAGGGTTAGTGGTCTCAGCTCTGCTCTAAGGAATATAACAATTGTAACAGAGACGTTTCTGCAAAACGCAGGCAACTGCTGTTCTACAATATTAGTACTTGGTTAGATCGGAACAACAGATCTTAGTGACAGCCTTTGTTCTGAAGTACTGGTATTGCATTCGGTCTGAACAACTGATTACAGGCTATGTCTACACTAACCCGCTGGATCGGCGGGTAGTAATCGATCTATCGGGGATCGATTTATCGCGTCTCATCGCGATAAATCAATCCCCAAATCGACGCCTGTACTCCACCTCGGCAGGAGGAGTAAGCGGAGTCGACGGGGGAGCCGCGGTGGTCAACTTGCCGCCATGAGGACGGCCAGGTAAGTCGAACTAAGATACTTCGACTTCAGCTACGCGAATAGCTTAGATCGATCCCCCCCCCAGTGTAGACCAGCCCACAGGGACTGAGCTGTTTAAGAGTGCCCATATTTGACTGAAGATAAAGGACACAGCTGACAAGGATGGATTATTTCAATAGTACTGCTTGGTATCTGACCCAACTTGATGATGGGTCACATCACACGGAACAGATGGGTCGGCACTACAGTACTGGTGCTGAGTCCAGCCTTGCTGGGGTGATTTGTCTAGGATCTATATTCCTACAGTATTGGTTACGATCAAGTCTGTGCTATCACACCTGAAAGAGGAGCTATACACCTGCTATACAGCACAAAGCAGAATGAAGAATTATTCCAGGCTGTGGCAGTACACATGATCATCATACACCTGCTTATCCTCAAAGGTCTCGTCACAGAACGGGCAATCCAGAATGTGGCTTCGCACATGGTCCTCGTACTGACGTGGCCCAATGTCATCAGAAAAGACCTCATGACACAGGGGGCATTTCTTCACAGAGGGCTGAAAGGTGAATACAAAACAATGACGTATAGATATCTGCACTAGCAATAAAAGGAGGAAGGAAGGTTAGAAATAATCAGTTACAAGACAGGCCACTCTAAGTTCTAATACTCCACAAGGTTTTAAATGTCCCCATGCCTCAGTGACTGGCTCTGTGAGCCGAAGAGCTTCTCAGAACTGCTTTTGCTTTCTATCCTACCCAGTATGTGTCCATTTCTCCATTATGAAATACAGCATCTGGCAGCTGAATTCTGCTCATTCCGGCTTCCATGCTGATGTTGCCCAGGGCTGCAATTGAGTTCTAGCAGAGGTCCCTCGCTCCTGCTTAGCACAATCATCATTAATTCCCCCAGCTTATTCTGAAATATCCAGGGCTCCATTCCGCTGTCTGGGAAGGTAGAACCCACTACCTTGACCAGGACTAAAAGCTTATAGAGGAAACTGGCCATGGAGCTCAATTAGACTCCTGCCTTCATACCACTAAGCAAAATCCACCAGCCACTTTACTCACCATGTTCACAGCACTTGTTTCTAGGGAGTCTGCAAAAGAACAGAAAATGCAAGTCTTAACCATAGCCAAAAGTAAACCATTTGATGTGGTGTTGACCTGTTATTCTTGATTCTTCTTGAAGCACCAGACCTAGCTCTGAATCTGGAAGGAACCTCCATATTTAAGACTCCGGAATGCTGAACTGAGGCCATGGGACTGGCTCCCTTGTGACTGGGCAAACTGGCAGAAAGAGAGCACAGTGCTAATCACTTAAGTCAACTCTCAGACCTGACAGAGTTTTGGAGCTGCCAGGGCATCTTCTGAACACATGGGAGGCAGCACAAACATGCTGTTGAGAGCTTCTTTTCTACAAGCCTCCAAATCAAGAGGGATGACAACCTGCTGAGACCCCAACCACCACGTGTGTAGGGGGAAGTCCCTCCTGCCAACAAAGAGTGAATGGACAGATTCCATCTTCTCAGGAGCTATGGGAAGGAAGTAGAGTTTCACCTTCTGTCTCTCACTCGCCAAGAACAGGTAGGAGGACTGAAGAAAGGATCTTCAGGAGGGTGGGGGCTGGAATTTTGGTAGCTCCCAACTCTATTCATTCTTAATTCATTTCTGATTCTAGCCCAGTTCCTTGATTAGGGTTCTCCTGCTCGGAAGCAGTCAGGATGTAATTAGATCGGACCCATCCCGTGTGGCCCCTGGGAGCCTCTGCACAGAATGCCAAGTAACTCACTATAGTACGGGTTCCCAAACAAAAGGTCTGCACTTTCTGGAGACCGAGTTGGAACTTGCGCCGACGGGACAGCAACCCGGGCAGAATAATCTGGGCTCTCAGAGAGGCGCATCAGCAGCTCGTTGTTCTCTTGCCTTAGTCTCTGCAAAGGGACAGAAGAGCAGAATGAAGTTCCAGGAGCTCAGGGGGCCATTTCCGAGAGAAGCCATTTATTGTTAGTCATGACCATTTGCGCGGATATAGTTCCTCTCCCCCGAGAATCTCAAAGCACTCCACAAATCCCTTTCAGTAGGCCAGGCTGATCCCCATTTTGCAGATGGGAGGGAAACAGGCAAAGGGAGGTGAAAATACCTATTTGATGGCCTGTGTAACACAGGATGTCAGACCTGATGATCATCGAATCATAGACATTTTGGGCTGGAAGGGACCTTGAGAAGTCATCAAGTCCAGCCCCCTGAGCTGTGGCAGGACCAAGTAAACCTAGACCATCCCTGACTGGTGTCCGTCCAACCTGTTCTTAAAAACCTCCAATGACGGGGATTCCACAACCTCGCTTGGAAGCCTATTTCAGAGCCTAATTAGCCTTATAATACAGATTAAACCCTTAACTTCTTGTCCTACCGCCAGTGGACCTGGAGAAAAATTGATCACTGTCCACTTTATAACAGTCCTTAACCTATTTGAAGACTTATCAGGTCTCCCCTTAGACTTCTTTTCTCAAGACTAAACATGACCAGGTTTTTTTTTTTTTAACCTTTCCCTCATAGGTTAGGTTTTCTCAACCTTTTAACATTTTTGTTGCTCTCCTCTGGACTCTCGCCAATTTGTCCACATCTCTCTTAAAGTGGGGTGCCCAGAACTGGATACTGATGATCAAAATAACCCCTTCTGCCCTTAAAATCTATGACCAGCCTAAGGTCATTCAGTTAGTGGCAAAGCTCTGAACAGAAACCGGGAGCTATTCTTTAGCTAATAACTCAGTGAAAAGACTTTGTGTGGTTTGTTTTCAAATACTGGGTAGGACCACTGAATTCCATGGAAGCAGTTAGGCCAGTGCTGAGAGCATCTGAAAAAAACCCACCATGTCATCTGATTGCATTTTAGTAAAGCTTTCTTCCACAATTTCCTTGTCAGACAGCTCTTTTTAACTATTTTCTCACGATTCTCTATTTCATAATAATGGTTCATTATTATGAGCTCCTTAATAAGTCTCAGCAAAACCTCTTACGGCTTTTCGTCCAACCACCTTGCCTAACTCTGAACTGTGTTCAGTACCACTGCTAACGAAGACCTCTCTGCGCTGTGAGGTTGGTAGTGCGGGTGTGAGTTTCTCACCAGATTTTTCTCCTCAATTTCATCCTTTTTCCGCTGAAGAAGCTGAAACAAATGGTTCTTCTCCTCGAGTTCCTTTGTTATATCGTGGTTTTGATGCTGTTAAGCAAAAGCATTAGGTTTGTCAGTGATGAGGAATCACCAAAAGAAAAGCTGTGAGAGCATCAGGAATTGCTCAGATATCATGTGTTTCTTATGCGTGCGTGCGTTTCATCAATAAATCAACCTTGACCTTCAACGAGAGTCTGACCATGTCATATCTAACCAACTTAAGTCACCACTGCTTCCAAAATAAACCACTCATGGCCTGTACTTCCCTCATTACATACATGGTGATACTGTGAGCAGGGATGTAAAAGTTTAACCGATAAGCATCAATCTTATCAGTTTCGGTTATCGATTAAACTCCACAGCTGGCCTGCGCCCAGGACTCCTCTCTGGTTGTCTAGAAGTCTCCATCATCTTGGCACACAGTGACCTGGCCTTGGCTATTCATGTCTTTGTTACCGCTCAGGCTGGATTACTTCAATGCAGCACACCTGGGCATGAAGCCTTCAGCACTTAGGAAACTTCAGCTAGTAGAGAACACCACAGCACATCTCCTCAGCAACACTGGCTACTGTGAACTAAGATTGCCAGCCTTCCAGGATTGTCCTGGAATCTCCAGGAATTAAAGATTAATCTTTAATCAAAGATTATGTCATGTGATGAAACCTCCAGGAATACATCCGGCAAGTCTACTGGGAACACATGAAACCTGCCCTCAGCTCCCTACACTGGCTTCCCATAGAATAGCAAAGCAAGTCTGAGGTCTTGGTTCTCATCTTCAGGGTGCTCAATGACCTGAGCCATGGGTATCTAAAAGATTGCCTCAAGCTCCAAGCTCAAGATCACGGTCAACAACTTTGCTCCTCAGGCACAATGGAAGTTTCTACAGCAAGAGTAACAGTTTGTGTGTGCAGGAACAAGAGCTTTGTCAGGGCTCGTCGGAGCTTGTGGAGCAAACTCCCCCAGGACTAAGGACCATCGCAAACTTCGCCCCCTTCCTCTCTAAGCGAAAGGCCTGTTTCTTTGACGTGACTTCTCTAACCTGCCAGTTATATTCCCTTCATGATAAAAAAGTGATGCAATGTTCCATTCTGCTGTATTCCCATTGACTTTACATTCCTTTCAGTGAAATACTGGCCCTCCCTGAATCCCAGCAACACCCTGTCCTCTGTACAACCATAGATTTCATCCCTTCACTTTTCACTCTGCTCTTTGGAGACCATCCCCCACATCCATCCAAAGAAAGACATGACACCTGCTTATGTTGCAGATGAAGAGCCATGCTGGCCTCTGTAACCTTCAGATCCTCCAGACACTGTTCCAGCTTCTCTTCCTGCTCTTTCTGCACAGGACCACAAATTTCAGCACCATATGCATCAGTGAGGGGGAGCCGCATATAAATAACAAAAGGAACGCCAAAGAGAAGGGAGGTTGGAGAAGGAAATGGGGCACGCACACAGCCAATCAACTCATCCCCCACCGAAAACGGATGCTTCCCACTGTTTCTGGCTTTCTTCTGTAATTTAGACCCTCTCTGCTCCAAGTGCATTTGTTTGTAGTCACTTCTATTAAATGGTTTTGCTAAACTAAGATACTACAGATGAGTAAGGAACAACAGAGAAGAGTTAAGGGTGGTGTTGTCCCTCCATCAAGCAGTAGCGGATGTACAGGGCTTTGTAAGCCAGCTTCCCACTGGAGCAGAAATCAGCGATGCAGAGTCTGGGTATATTCCTCGTATACCTTGTTTTATTACATGTATACACCAGTCCTGGGACACGGGTGGTCACAAACAGAACACAGGCAATCCTCTCTTTTTGAGAAATCTCAGCCAAACACAAATCCCTGGCTCCCAGGGAGCAAATCTGACCGAAGAATTGACACTAGTTAGAGATTAAGGCAGGGAGCAAATTCTCTTGCTGCTTGAAACAGCTCTTCTAAAGGAACTGAATCACAACAACAAGTGTTTTCCGCCCCCCACGACGAAAAACTGGTTTGCACACTAAAAAAAGAGCACCTGGAAGAGAAAACCATGTAACAGCACCACCTGCTATAACAGGGGCAATCCCTTCCCCTCCATCACCTAATTCCCCTTGAGCTTCCATAAGATCACCTCCATCTGCTCACCGCTATGGGCTGCTCTATATCCCTCCACCCCAGCTCCCTCAAGCCTCAACGTTATTAGGGAAGGCTCTACCTGTTCAGTCAAAGTAATGCGTAACTGACGATTCTCCTCCTTCAAATGCTCCAGCTGCTCAGTCTTGTCATGGTCCATCCGAAGCAGGTTTTCCATTTCCTTCTCTTGATTCAACACCTGTGACTGAGGTGAAACAAGAGTGGATGAAAGCGATGGCCCAACAATTTATATAGGACAGAAGGAAGCACAGGCAATTTATAATGCAGCAGGAATGTCCAGAATGAAAGTAGCCTGGCAAAGTCTTACTAAGCCATAGATCCTAATTCCAAACCCTGCCCATTCACATGGCTTTTGGGGGTGATTTACATAACTGCACACTAGTGGTAAATAACCTGAAATGTTGACCTGATTCAGTTGTGGAACAAATGTCTGGAAACCAATTCCAGTGAAATATTTTTGGAACCCAATGAAACTTTTGGACAAGCACCAATCTGGAGACAAGAAAGATGATCCTTTGGCTGGGAGACAAGAGAGCTCGGTTCTATTCCTGGCTCTGCCATCGATTCTGTGCATGGCCTTAGTCAAGTCACTCCATCTCTGTTTCCCCCTTTGTAAAATAGGGCTAGTAATGTTAGAGCCGGTTCATTTTTTTTTGATGCAACTGTTTTCCATCAAATGCCATTTTAGTGAAATTGGGATGTTTCAGAGGAATCATATCGGATTTGATAACATTTTTGTTGGAAAGGTTCGTTGGGACCAGGATGGCATTTCTGGTCGGGAGGATGGGAAAGCTATGTAGCCTGGTGAGTACAGGCTCCATAATCCAGTAGTTCAGACACTGTCCCGGGTCTCCCAGGTCCCCAGCCTAACTACACCTCTACCCCGATATAACGCGACCCGATATAACATGAATTTGGATATAACGCGGTAAAGCAGTGCTCCGGTGGGGTGGGGCTGCACACTCCGGCGGATCAAAGCAAGTTCGATATAACGCGGTTTCACCTATAACGCGGTAAGATTTTTTGGCTCCCGAGGACAGCGTTATATCGGGGTAGAGGTGTACCAGAATACAGAGTCTCTCTCCTTTTCCTTCTGATGCAGGATAACAAATTTTTTGAAACCTCTCTGTTTCATGAAATGGAGTTGTTGTTTTCCGGCCAGCCTTACCACTTACCTACCTCATAGGGCTCTTGTGAGAATAAACCCTTCCACATTCAGAAATCCCTTTGAGATCCTCAGATAGGAGGAGCTAGAGGAGTACAAAGTCTTTATGATGAACCTAACATGGGTACGGAGGGTAGGTGTTTTGGGGGATGAGATGAAAAATCTGCAAGGATTTGCTAACGCTTCCTCCTTCCCAAATACAGCACTTGTTAGGAGCTTCCTGGAGCTCAGGTTGTCATGTTGTAGGTTCACATTTTCCTAAGGAGCCCATGGAATCACTAGGAACAACTCAGATACCATCCTAATTTGCTATAGGCAGCTCCATTCCCAGTCAGACACACACAGAGTACTGCACAAATTGCAGAAGCAGAGACAGACTGCGCCTTGCCTACCTGCAGCTGGTCCATGTGATCCAGGGTAGTTTTCAATCTGCTTTCTAGCTGTTCCTTTTCAGATGACACTTCTTGGTTGTGTTCTTTGAATCTGCTCAGAGGAAACCAAATTGTAACATTTTCAGCTGCATGTGCCCCCCCCCCCCCATTACACCTCAGCACCAGCTCTTGGTAAACCACACCCGCAGCCTTCATTTCTCAACCTAATCAAAAGCTTATCTTGTCCTCAGGCAGGTTCAAATGGAGGAACCCTAGATACCAAAGCACTGCTCAAACCTTTGCATGAAGTTACCAGAGATCCTGTGAATCCTGGATCTGTTCCACAGCCCTGTGGGTTGCTTTCCCCTCAACCGACGCAGACAGCTGAGAGCCTATAATCCATGGACTCGTGCCAAGAGTCAGTTTTGCTCAGTCACCCTCACACTTATGTTTGCCTGAGGGCCTGTGAATGCCAAACCCAGATCAAAACCCCACGGGGCTCCTTATACTCTCACTCGCAGGGTTCATTCTGTGCATACAGTCACTGGCTTTCATCAGCACGAAACAGAAGAGGAAACCCAACCCACTGCGCTTCCAGGAACTCCCATTTGCGAACGGATGGTGTAAACCACTCACTGCTGCAGCTCTCTCTCTCTGCAGCCATTCTGCTCCGTCAGCCGCTTGTTCTCCTCTTTCAGGAAATTTCCTTCCAGCTCCAATTTCTCACAGCTGCTCCTCAGAGACTCCAGTCCTTTCTGCAGCTCCTGAGTGCAGGAAGGTAAACGGGAGTCAAATCCCAGAAACAGCCATCATTTTTGCTCCCCACTGTATCTTTGAATGCAACAATCCCAGACAACCCTCCTGAAGGGAACAAGATTTTCTCTCTCCTTTCTCTTTTCTCTGATATATTCAGCTCCAGTTTTGCTTCAATTGGGGCCTTGGACAAAGGAGGAGGAGGAAGGAGCAGTAATAGGCAGGTCAGATCCAGAGCTGGTCTTTGGGGTTTTGGGACAGGCCTATGAAATCATTTTTGAGCCTTTCCCCTTCCCCAAACGTAACCAACTGCAGTCCATCATTACCACTCCGCTCTGCACTGGGTCAGCCTCGGGATTTGGGAGCGGGTTGGAGAGATCGTTTTTTGGAGATACACGCACAACTGGCTCTTTGCACACGAGAGGTCTGTCAGATCTCTCTCTCTAGCCAAATCGTTGGACCTCACCAGGCTCCTGCTACAGAAGTGAAGCCCAGCTGCTCGGTCCTTTCCACCCAAGCGATTGGTTTGTATTTTCAAGGCTTTTTGTCAGGAAAGGGCCTTGAAACTCTTTTTGTTTTGCTTTTTAAATGGAAGTGGAGATTCTCTGTTCCCCCCAAATTGGGAAGGCCCAGGGTTACCAATTTTGCAGGGCCCAGGAGCCCGGTTCCATTCAGAACCTGTCTAATTGCAGAAAGAAGCTTGTCAGTTCCATTCCCAAGTGCAAGGCGCTGGGGCTGCATGTAGCAGGGTGGTTACCCTGCTCCTGCCCTGAAGGGCTTAAAACAGCCCTGGGGGAAGGTTGTGGCTGGGAGCTGCTAAGCTGGGCTGACTGGGAAGCAGCCGCAGCTGGGCCACGCCCCAATCAGGCCACAGCTGGCCTATATAAAAAGGCTGGAAGCCAGGAGCTCAGAGGTCTCTCTCTGCATTCAGATAGAGAAGGGCCTGGCTGCAGGGAGCTAGGGACAGAGTACCTGAGTGGAGCAGGGCTGGGGAGCTCCAGCCTGGAAAGCCCCAGGCTGCGGCCTAGCAGAAGGCCAAGGGGTACTGGGGGTTGCAGAGGGCAGCCCAGGGTAGGCCAAGGCAGCAGGTCCAAACCCAACCTTGCCAGTGATGAGTAGGCTGATACTGCAGTCTGCCCCAGTGCATGGGGCTAGACGATGACTGGCAGTAGCCTTATACTGAGGTGAGGTGGGAATAGTGGGTGGGGGTTTCCCAGGGAGACCCTAAGACTGAGGGGTTACTGCTAGGGGGCAGTACCCCAGGTACAAGGGCACCAGGGTCCAGGGAGGGGCCAGAGGACAGGTGGATCACTGGCCTGCAGAGGGCGCTCTGGAGCTGGAACAAGCTAATTCCTGGAAGTCACCAGCAGGAGGCGCCGCAGGGGTGAGTCTGCATCTCTACACTGCAGCAAGACTGTTCCACAGGGGATGGAGGGGAGGAAAAGAGGTGAGGGGGAGATTTTCTCTTCTCTTTGCCCTTTGGGACTAACCCTGAGAAGCATTTACCAACCCCCTGTTGGTTACAATGGGAGATACAGTTGCTCACATTTCGCTGAGACTAAGACCTTGACTCCGTCTTATTCTCCCCTCTCCACTTTCTCTGGTCTCCCCTTTTTCCCTCCTCCATGTCATCCCAGTTTCCAGTTCATCGGGACTTTCACCTGATTTTCCTTTCCAAGTTTTATGTTCTGTTCCCTAATTGAAGCCAAATTCATCTGGGCAGAGCTCATCTCTACGGCCTGTAGCTCCTGAGCTCTCCGCAGCTCCAAGTTCCCAGTCTGCAAGAAACAGACTTCTCCCTCTAGCTCCTTCATCTTCTCCTGGAAGCACATAATGGGCATGTATAAGCCTGAGCTGTCAGCCAGAAGGCCTCTGAATTACAGTATTATCCCTTGTCTGTACCTGTGCCAGCCGGAGCTCCTCCTGCAGACCCAGGTTCTGTTTCTGGAGACACAGGCAGCTTTCCTTCAGTTCCTTGTTTTCTTTAACTAAATCCTTGTTTTGTTGCTCAATCTCCTCCACTTCTCCCTGGCAAACAACACAGACTTGTTCAATAAGAATGCAGTGTAGTGATGAGTAAAGGAACGTGAGCCCGGCAGAAAACCACAGTGTAGTCTTCCCTACCTCTTCACCGACACCAGGGAGACTGGACTTCCCTTTCAGTCTCGCCCGGTGCTGCCAGAGCTTGTCCAACCAGAGCTCAAAATCAGGCTCCAAAATACTGCACACACGAGGCCTGAAACTCTAAGGAGCTCAATGCCTTTAATTCCCCCAGAGGGCAGTGGGAGCAGAGGGTCTTCTGCCTCTTGTAGGATTAGGCCCATGAACTGACGGCTCTGCACAACCATTAACTTCAGGCGGCCACCTGAGTCCTCGATACAAACAGGCACCTGCTGGCTACCCAAATGCACCCTTGATCATTTCCTGGCACAGCATGACCTGCTGCTACAGCTGTGCTTCCACCCCCACCCTGTTAATACAGGAATGGTCCAGTTCCAACTTCTGGGGTTGCAGGGAGCAGCATCTACTGAGGCTCTTGGAGACCTTTAACCCCCACCTCCCCCAGCCTAAGAGAAGGAGCCACTGGACCCAGATGTCAAGAGATTATGGGAGACAACAAATGAAAAACCAGACCAGAGTGAGGGTCACATGGTCAAAAGCAGGGATCCAGAGGGGGACACTGAGCAGAGAACCCCGGATAGCACCCACTGCCCCTTGAAGGCTCCAGGGAGCCAGTGGACGCAGCCCAGAGGAACGCTGCCCAGAGACGTGACTTAAAGGAGGATCAGAAATAGGCCCCCCCAGTCACAGAACACCTCCCTGTCCAACTTCCTCCTCCTGGTACAGTGGACGGCCACCTTCGCCAGCGCCAGGAGGAGACTGACTAGGAGGTCTTGCGACTTTGTGTGTTGTGCTCTGACTCCCACACGTAGACCCTGCTAGCATGCATTGATGAGAAACCGGACTACATCAACGTGCACTACAGAACATTTAGTGCACACCAGCCAGGCTCGCATGAGGGAAGTTAACACGCAGCACACTGGTGCGCTCAACAAATGTGAGCCCCAGTTCAGTGCCGTAGTCACTGGACCATGTTGTGTTAGGTAAAGGGAGTTTGAACAAAAGATAGGGGCATGAGAAAGCAGGAAGAGAGAGGGAACATACCTGTGTAGTAACCACCAGGATATCATCCTCGGTCTCTGCCCGGAACTGGAAAGGTACGCTGGCTCCACGGACCACCCCCTCCTCGTCAACATAACAGAACTGGTAATATTCGTCATCTTTTGGCAGGTAGTAGGCTTAAAACAAACAAAAATCCCCACCATAGGGTGTTTTTAATTACTCAGACCTCTTGTCAACTGTACAGCCCAGAAAGCCCAGATCTAACAGACCCAAGACCACGGAATACAGAGCAACATCCACATTATGGGGCCAGGTAATCACTGACCCACTCCTTGTGCCTTCATCTATAGCAGTGCAAAGTGAGCGTAAAACACTTTTGACACTTTGCACTGATGTAAATGACTCCTCAAGGAGCAGGTCAGTGACTCCCGTTCACCAAAAGAACACGGATGGTCAAACACAGCTCAACGCAGTACCTGCAAGGGAGATTCTCACCAGGGGCTTTTGCTACACTGATAACAGCGGAAGAAGAGGCCGCAGGACCGCATGTGCCATATGGATGTGTCTCCGTGTTAGCAGGAGGGGACACTCTCACCAAGCTAAACTTGACTGAGAGTACATTCGGGGGGGGAGGGACCCTTTGAGAGAAACTTGGGGACTATTATTTTGAGATGACCTTATAGCCACAGCTCCTTGAATGAAGTTTACCCAAGTACGGGACAATATTCCTATTCAACAGTTGTACAGCTTCAGGTGGTAACACTTATTACTGGCGTTTAGTGCAATTTGGTACACGATGGTGCGTGTGTGTGTACACTGTGAGCTGCCCATCCCTTCCCAACTGACCTCGAAACTGAATTTGCTGCTGCACGATAGAATCACCGCTGAGGTCACTCGGGAAAGGAGCCCACATGAAGGTGTAATATTCGCGGGTTGTTTTCCATCCCACCTGCAACAGCAAGATAATCATACAGTATCATACAGCTTACTTACGTTTATCCTGTGGCCGTTCACAGGGCGATATTGTAACGTGGGCTGAATGCCCACACTAAGCCGTCAGAACCCCCTTTACACTCCTATACCAGCTACCCAGATCTTGGGTCCATGCAAATAGGAATAATCAGGGCTATTTGCCTGCTTACTCCTTCCTTGGAGCAAGAGGGAAGGGAGAGGTGTGGAATGAGAGGCGCTCTGGAGAAGGAAGAGCGTTGAGGGCAGATGTGGGCACAATGCACTACACCACGCCTATTCCTCACTGGCCCTAGGAAACAGGGCACAAGTCAGATTAGCCCTGAAACAGCTCTAATTTCAGGCTGGCCCCTCAGCAGTCCCAGAATACAGGAAGTGCAACGGTGGCTCAATGTTACGTTAACCTCCCCTACTCCGTTCCTGCTCCCAAGTGCAAGAACGGCGCAGCAAAGATTCAGGTCCTACGTCTCTTGATGCAGTACAGGCACTACAATATACAAGTTAGCCCCTGAAAAAGAGCTGCTACTCTGTTCTTCCAAAGTCTCAAACTCCCGCTTAGGGATCAAGCGTGAAATAACTGGAAATGTCCACATCAAGCCATTCCTTTTGTGAGCGGCCACCTTACAATACATGGTGGCTAATGGTTCGGAGCACACGCTTACCCGGAAAATGCCCACCCAGTCCTTTCTGCGAGGCGTGATGTGTTGCGTGAGGGTATAAAAGCAGGTTATGTCTCCTCCGGGGACGTAAAACTTCTCCACGTTATTAAAGATAACCTGGGAGAAGTGGCAGTTGTCCAAGAAGACAGCAGAAGTGGGAGGTTCATCTAAGGTCTCGTCCATGACGGGGTTCTATGAGAGGACAAGAACAAAAGCGAAGGGTAAGACAAAACCTTGCAGCCTGTGGTGCTGGGACACACGAGAATCCTGGGACCTCATCCAGAGCATTCTTAGCACCCAAGGCCGGTCAGCATGAGAAATGCAAGACACGCACTCTTGCCAAGAAGAAGCAAATCCAACAGCCTTCCTATTTTTTCATTAGCAATTCCACTGTAACGCTTTAGCATCCAAATCTAACACATTTTGTGTCATCCTCATCTTTGTGGTTCAAAAGGGAGACTGATACCTCATTGTTAGGCTTGGCAGAAATCAATTTTTATTTATTTTTAAGTTTAACAGATAATATCGGTTTATTTTTAAGCCTTTTTTATTATCATCTATCTAAATTTTCACAGTTGCAGGAAGTTATGGGCAGGTCAGCCAATAACTGTTTAAACAACAGGAGACATCGAGATTCAAAAAGTTAAAGCTTTATAACCGTTTAAAAAAAAAAACTGTCAGCATCACATATCAAAATATACAAAACAAATATCCTTAACTCAAACTGCAAGAAGTTCACAAGAAACATTTTTCCTGCTTTGCCTATTTGTAAATTTCAAATATTGTTGATGGAAATATTTTTGGTGGGTTTGTGTGCCTGTGTACAGTGAAATCGACATTTGCCGACATTTACCAATAGAAATCTAATGGTTCCAAACCTACTCATTGTGCACTCCTCCCAGGCAACATGATCCTTGCTCCCTAAGTGGCAGTAGTTCGCTCTTAAGGGTCCGAACCCTAAGGATACAGCATTTGCTACTAGCAACCACTATAGTAAAATTGCCACATGGTTCTCAGTATTAAAACACACATGTTGCATAGCAGCAGCATCAATCAATAGGATAAGAACTCTCACCTGTTTCTTTATTTAGGAACCTTTTAATTGTGCTGTTACAAGTTCAAAAAATAAATTACACAAGGTGACCTGCAAGAGACAGTACAAAACTACTGACCCCGCAACCGTTAATAAAATCGAAACTACCAAGAACAGAGGCAGGAAACGCTCAGAAAACTAAACATACGCCTTACCATCACGCACTAGAGGCAGCCAGCCTCCGAGTCTGGCAGATTGCCAAGGGGAGACATTTCTTGCCAAGAAAATCCTGCTGCAAGTCCAGGACAACCCAATTCCAGGAATAGAAAGCAGGAGCCGCCCAGCTGATCTTAACTGCAGCTATAGTGTATATAGGGTAAGAGATGACCTCAGATAAAATCCCCAGAAGGTCTGGGACTGTGTTATCACAGTCTGTGTCATCACCGGCACCAGGAGTTCCATGTGGAAGTGACCTTAGATCAGAACACTAGTTTTCTGTGATCACTTAGAAGGCGGCCAGGTGCATTCTGTGCCAGCCAGTACTTCCCGGTGGCCTCGTGGGGCAGCTCTAGATGGAACAGACGGGGCAAACTGAGACACAGAGCGTTTAAGTGACTTGCCCAAGATCAAACAGCAAGTCGGCGACAGAATTTGGAAGAGGGCTGAATCCCAGTTCCCTCCTGTTCTAACTTCTAAGCCTGCCAGCTGTCTGCATGCGTTGTTCAGGTGCTTCACTGATGCACCACTGTTTGTCGACTCATTTCAATCAATAGAACAATAATGAATTAAGGAGAAAAAAGAGAGAGAGGAGGAAAATAGACATAGGGGAGGGAGGAAATTATAAGAGCATGAAAGAAAGGAAAAAAGGATGAGGTGACAATGTAATGATGTCCAAATCCTGCCACTCATTCCTTCAGCTGTTCATCAACCATCAGCAGAGGGAGACGAGGGAAGAAAAAATGAGCAATCTGGGTCTGCTCCTTATGAAAGGGCCAGTGACAGCCACACCTTATGGAATGCTAATGCGTAACTCGCTGTAACACAGCCTGTGCAATGAACTAATGAGATATTATTACACCATGCACCCAGCGGGGGAGGAATAAATAACCAATTAAAGATTTCCCTTTTTTACAGTCCATCTCTGAGGGACTGGTTTTTTTTTCCTTTAGGAAGAGGCCATTTTCAATTCTATCATACAAGCACCAGAGATCCTAAGATAGGCTTGTGTATGAACACTGGTTCCTAGAACTATATGAAACCCTGAATTCTTCTTACCAGGCAAGACGAGGTCATTGAACTGCCATGATTAGAAAGATTAGACCTGCACTCGCACCTCACAGGTGTTAACTAAAGTTATTTGAGAAGAGTTTGAGTCTCTCCAAAATATTCATATAGCCCTCAGGTACCAGCTAGATAATAAATAACTGGATTCAAGAAAAAGAGGGGGCAGGTTGGTCTTGTGGCTAAAACAAGATACTCAGGAGATTGGGATTCAATTTCTGATTCTGCCATAGACTTCTTGTATGACTTTGGGCACGTCACTCAATCCCTCTATGGCTCAGTTCCCTGCTGCAAGAAGAAATCAATCCAAACTTATAAAGGGCGATCACAAGTATCTAGACAGCGGCAGATAGATTGTTTCCACAAGGCCCAGAACTGAACCCTTCAAGAAATCCCTACACCTAGCATGGGTGATTGCTGAACAAGTTAAACCAATTGGTCCACTGCGTCACCAATGAATAAATATGCCAGGCCCTCGATCAGGGAGCCCAGATCCAGGAGAAAGGGGAAAAAAACAGCAAGAATCATCCAGTCCACGAATTCAGTGCCCAACGCAACCCTCCTATCCCCTCTGATGATCAAATGCTTTGCAAAGCCCTTTGAGATCCCTGAATGAAAGAAGCTGCGTAAGTACAATCATGATGACCTTCATGTGAGCAGGAACTCTAACTCTATTCTCTTGCTCCAACGCCATCATTCAGATACATCAGCCCCTTTCTCCCTCCCCTCTTCTCTGACAGATGATCCGCCACTTATTTTCAAGGATTACTGTAGTCCTAAAGGAGCCTAGTCAGATGAATCACTGGATGGAGAGAAGCAGTAAGTTCAAGCACAACAAACCCTCTGCCAGCAAAGCTAGCAACAACTCTTGTCACTCTGGAGCAGGGATGGTCAATAGGCGGACCATGGGCCAAATCCAGACTGCCAGACGCTTTTGAACAGACCCCAAAATCTTTTTATTTACTTGTCATTTCTTTTATAATTTTCTCTGGAGTCTGGACCTTGACAAAGAAATTTGGACCTTGACAAAAAATAATTGACTATCCCGCAAGTCTGGAGTATCAGCCTTACCACTACAATGGAGGGACAGTTTCTATGTTTTACTTCCTTGTTTGCTGTTCTTACGACGTCATCCCCTTTTCTTCCACTTGACTCCCTCTCTGGCTTGCAGTTTCCTTCAGCATCATGCTCAACCCCCTCATTCTCACCATGAAAGCTATTCATAGTTCTATCCCACGTATAATTCACCCCCACACCTTTCACTACTCCCCTGCTCATGCAGCCAAATATATGCCAATGCAAGGACAGAGGGGGGCAGAATGTGTCTCCTCTATTCAGCGGCACCCCCTGAAGCTATTGCCCTTATGGGTACTGCCGCAACAGAGAACGGCTAGGTTTGGCCTAGCTCAGCCCCAATGTGCCATCTGTATATTAAGGGGGAGAGACTGTACAGAAATGAGTAACTGGACCCAGTGAACACTCCACTCTGCCAACACAACATGCATTGACACACCTCTAGTCTCCTTTTCCCATAAGCAGCTCCATGTCTTTTCCACATCAACCCATGAGTAGAACATCCTCCCTGATCCTGGGTGCCCTGCAACGTCCCAAGACCCACTTCTTTCTGCTAGGTTTCCAATGCTGACCTCCCTCTTCATCACTCATAGAAATTGCCATATCAGAGCCGACCAACGGTCCATCTAGCGTCCGACGGTGGCCAGTAGCAGATGCTTCACACAAACGATCACGAAACACTGCTTAGGGCAGTTATGAAATAAACTGCCATTTGGGAAGTTTCGCCCTAATAAGGCAAAGGGATTATATCCCTTACACTTTTTTTCCTACCCAATGTTACAGTGGACGTTCTCATTATTCATATAAATGGATAATCATCTTGTGAAGCCTGCTGAGCTCTTGACCTCAATTGTATATTGTGGCAGTGAGTTCCACAGGCCAATTATGTGTGTGTTAAAAAAACCGTACTTCCTTTTATCGGTGTTAAAGTTTATTTCCTTAATAGTTTAGAACCACCAATAAAGGTAACAGACTGCTCCCATGTTACCTTATCTATATAGCCCTTTATTTCATATATCCCTTTCACACACTCTTGTTCCCCAATACTGTAACATAGCTCCCTTCCACCCAAACTCGTGTCGAGTCACGTGGGGCACATGCAGAGTTGCCTCCTTACCAACTCAGGCATCATGACCCTACATGGACCCGGTGACTAGTGACACATCATCCCTTTGCCGCCGTGCATTGTCATGTTGGCGTCACATGGCACAGATTGCAACACTTCAAATGGGGACCCTCGAGAGATTATTGAGGAAGTGGGGGGTGGGGAGGGGAACAGCCCCAGAAAATCTCAGGGTGGGGGCAGGCCATTCAAAAAGGTTGGCGCTATTGGCCCACGGAGGATGCTGTGGCCAAAGTCCAGGCTCCAAAGGATCCTTGGGGAGGGAGAGACATCTGACCCACAGAAAGCATAAAGACCTGCCACTTTCCACTTTGGGCATGGGGGGGGGCAAGGCGTGGGGGATTGTGCTGCCCACCTCCCCTTACTGGCCACAGGCCACGTACAAAGGGGCCTTGGGGGATGGGAAGAAGTAGGGGCAAGGGGGTGCAGGGGGAGGAAGGCGGAGGGGATTTGGGGGGGGGCAAACCCCACCATTGTGCCCCAAGGTGACACTTTGTGGCGATCCTACGAGGGGGGGGGTCATCCCCAGTGCCAGGCCATGTGGGGCATTGCCCCCCCTCCCCCCGTCAGCTGATGGTGGAGGAGAGAAGTGGCCCCCCACCTCCTCCAGCCAGGCCTCGGGGGAGGCCCCCCGAGTGGGGCCCTCCCCTCCAGCCCCACTTGCTCTGCGCGCAGGGAAACGAAAGTGAAAGCAGGGCAGCTGCGACGCAGGCAGAGAACGAACAGCTCCCCGGGGCCCCCCAATAGCCTCTCCCCGGGGGGAAGCGGGGCTCTCACACACACACACCCCCCCCGGACTCGCTCACCGCTGGACAACGTCTCTCGCTCCCGACGCCTCTCCGGCCCTGCTGCGACGGAGGAGGAGGAGCCGCCGGGAAAGGGCGGAACCGGCTGCTCCCGCCCCTCAGCCCCACCCGGAATTGTTTTAGTGGAGCACCTCCCCTCGGAGAGCATGCTGGGACTTGTAGTTTCGCTGCTGCGGGAGCGAGGGCTCTGCCAGAGGGGACCCCCGCCCCTGAGAGAGACCATTTGAAATAAGTGTGACTCTCCCAAGCCCAGGATCTCACCCACCCTGCACTCCTGCAACCACATATCATGGAGGCATCCCTTGCCCTGCCCCTGGGATATGGCTTTGGAGTGGGATATGGCAAGGAGACTTTGTGGGTCCTTCATGTTAGGAGGAAAGAGTGACAAAGATGGGAATCCTCTTAATCATTTAACTGGGCACTCGAAAGGGTGGTACCCACCCTATGGCTCAGGCAGATGGCTCCACCCGCTGGCTAGTTTGTGGATTGACAGACAGCTGTCAGATAAAATGGACAATAAACCTGATTGAGAGAGGTCGTGGGGTTTGTTTTATTATTATTATTATTATTCAGTGTCTAAAACCTCTACGCTTTTTGTTTATCAGCACCTGTTTAACTCAATACAAGATAAAGTATTGAACAGAGAGAAAAAATCTTCAGTGGTTGAGGTTTTCCCCTAGGATGAACCCAAAGCCTAACTTACTGTGTGTCTTTCTTTACTCTGCTAGAATGGTTGAGCAGCACCTCACTCTACTTTTCTCCTGTGGCTGCCCTGTTTCCCTCCTGCAGTCTGTACTGATGTGTGGAAAGGTCAAGGTCACTGAGACATGTTAGAGTGTGTGAGAGATCTTTAAAAATCAGGCCATTAACTTCTTAATACATGCATGAATTACATAACTCTGACTTCACTGAAAATTGTATAGGTATGTAACTTCTGTTTCTGTTTTTTACCTCCGAAATATCTGGAACGTTGAGCTGGAGGTCTCCTAGAAGGATGCAGAAATAGCTGAGGACTTAATTATAGGACCTGGGGCGCTGCATCAAACAACAGCTTTTCTTCCAACTGTTTGCTCAGGTGTTTGAGTTACAAATGTTAACAAAACAAAGAAAAGCCAAGGTGTTTTAAACAGTCCATTAAAAAAAAAACCACAATTAGAAGTAACCTACAAAAGGAAAAAAATGGGCTTCTGACAGTTTTGCTTCTTCCAGAGGTAAAAAGAAAATATGAATTAAAAAAATTCTAAAGCACTAGATAACAAGTAGAATTATGAACCTGTCTGTCTGTATCTATCTGTTGTCTCTTGTCTTATAAATTAGATTATAAGGTTTCTGGGGCAGGGACAGTCTTTTTGCTCTGTATTTGTACAGCACCTAGCACAATGGGATCCCAATCCATAATTAGGGCTTCTAGGTCTTACAATTAAAAAGTATTAATAGTCACATCACAGATAACATGGAAAATAAACCCAACTAAGTGAGAGGGGAATAATTTTATTATTATTTGGTGTTTAAAACCTCTCAATTTTTATTTGATTTTGTTAGCACCTGTTTAACTCAAACACACAGGAGAAAAACCCTCTTTGTTGAGGCCTGATCACATATATACATCCTTTAACTAAAGGTTGAGAAAGCCCCAAGCCTACATTTCCAAGTGACCCACAGGGTATATTTATGCTGCAGTGGAAACCAATGGGTTGAACTCAGGCTCAAACCTAACCCTCCTGTTGTCTACAAATTGTCCTAACCCAGGGCTTGGACCTAGGTTTCCTGGACGGGGTGGAAGGTCTGACCCTGAGTCATGATGCGACCCAGGATAGCCCTATTACTTTGCAATGTAGACACAGTCCCATTGGACTCGTGCTCTGGGAGTCCGCCAAAAGTATCTAACAATTCTATGGGCTGAATTTCTTTGTTATTTGGACAGTCAAGTTTTACCACACTACCACAAACCAAGGTCTAGAGTGGACACATTTTGGGAGGGTGCTAGAAAGTCTTGGATATCAGTGATTGGTCTTGGTCCCGCATAATGCTGTGTAGATACTGGACTGGAGCCCCAGGTTAGGATCCAGGGTTTAACAATTGCTAACCTGATGGTACAAACAAGTGTAGATGCTCAAGCCGTAGGTTAACGAACCCAGGGTCTGCTCATTTGAGTTCTATTAACCATGGGCTTACACTGCAGTGTAGATATATCTCTCTGAGCTCTGGTCAAGTGTCAGTAGTCTCTTGGTCTATCCAAGGCCGTGATCAAGTGTCTTGATGTTTTTGGTCTTTTGGCCTTGAGATGAAAACCTTGTCTGTGTTTCTGGGACCTTGAAGTGAAAAAATTCTCTAAGATATATCCACAGAGACCTCTGACAAAGGGAAGCCTAACGTTACTAAGGGGAAAAAGTAGAAAATAAAATAATTATAAACATTTCCAGCCTTTGTTTTGCATCATGAAGAAGCATAAAAAGACAGATCACCTTTAAACCTAAAATAGTGAAGGGTTCAAACTCATTGAGCTTGAACCCATAACCTCAAGTTCAAAACCAGGCTGAGAGTTGTGCAAGGAAAACTGTTCCTATATACCACTGCTCATGAGCCTGTGGCTTGAATCCAGCCCAAGATAGCTTGAGGGGCCAGGGGATTTAGGGTTCCAATCCAGCCCAAAATGGCAGATGAGGATCCCAGATTCAAATCCAGCCCAGGATAGTGGCTGTGGGGTTGGGTTCCAATCCAGCCCCAGACAACTCCTTGGGATCCCCTATGCATGAGGTAGGTTTGGGGCCCCCAAGGAGCTGTCCGGGGCTGGATTCGAACCCGCCAACCCGGCAGGTACAGCCTCATCACGTGACTGCCAAGTTCGCTTCAGATCCCATGTTACAATAGTCTCCAGCTCTGAAGGGGGAAAGAGTCAAAGTAACAGGGACTCTCTAGCCTTCCCCTTGGCCAACTCTACGGTCCTTTGGCAGGCCCTCAGGCAGCCAACCAATCAGAAGCCAGAGACGCCCTAAAGGAGCCAATCAGAACCTGGGGATGTAACTACGTCGTCTCCGTTTCACGCAGGCCGAAGGTCCCGGATTTTGGTAGGCGGAGACTCATCCAGGAGAGCCAATAAGGAGAGCACGTTCTGTCCCCATGAGGCAACAGGGCAGCGCACGTTGCGTCGCAGCGGCCAATGGGAGTGGAGGACGCTGAGGTACACGGCAAGGTGAGCGGCGGGGCGGGGCTTGCTCTCCTCTCTCGAAGGGCTGCAGCGCCGGAGCTCGAGTGGGGGTCACCGTCCGCAGGTGAGGCGCCCGAGCTGGCTGCTGCTGGGCCTCTGCCCCGGCTGCAGCCCGAGCTTGGCTCGCTAGGCCGGCCGCCTTCTCCCCTGACCTTCATGGCTTGGGCCCTTGAGGGGGGAGGCAGGAAGGGGGGCGGTGGGGGGGGAGGGGCCCTTTACTGATTTGCTGCACCCTCCCCCTTATTAATGTGTGTCCTGATTATGACAATAGGTGTATTTTTAAAATGTAGTGACTAATAATAACGGTGTCTTTTAAAACTGGCATTGACAGGGAAAGCTGTACTGTAACTTGTTCTCTGGTAAAGGTGCAACTTTAGGCTCCACCCCACCAGAATTCACCTCTACCTGCTAACAACTTGTCCTGTGCTAACAACTTGTCCTGTGCCCACTAGAGCTTTTAAATATGCTAGCTTTAAAACTTTATTCTAATCTAGGCAATCCCTTAGTTTATTCTTCCCATCTTGGCCCTCATGTTGACGTTCCACAATTGGAGGTCACTGTCTCACTCATGCTACTTCATCCGTGTGGTTCTCTCTTGGTTCTGAGGGACTGACTTAACCCTTCTGTCGGCATCCATTTAAAGCCAGCCTTTTCTTTTAGTTTAGTTTAGGATTTAAAATCGGCAAAACCCTTTTGTGAGTTTGTGTCTGAAGGATCCCAAGTAAAACTACAACAAACTTTGACAGAGAGAGACTGAGTTGTAATTGAAGGGAGACTCAGGGGAAGGAAGCAGGACAAGGATAAGGCACAGCAGCTAAATTTTTTTATATAGTTCTCCTGGGGAGCGTATGTTGATCTGATGAGCATTCTACTGTAAAGAGTAACATGGGTTTGGGTATGTGTTGTTCCTTTTCAATGTGCTTTTGCCTTCTTCTCACTAGATCAGTCAAAATGCAGACTCCAGTGGCTCTCCTTGCTTCTCCAGCTCTGGTAAGCAGCTGTTTGTTTGCGAAGGAGTAATGCCAGGAGGTGGGGATGCAGCTACCATGGAGAATGAAGGCATTTCTGTTTAGAGCTGTATTCAAAATGCTGTCCCAGACATCCTTCTACTTGGGATGTGTTATGGTGGATAACTTTCAGTCCAGACTCCTTGACTGGGGGAATCAAGGTCATCTGTGGTGTTGGTGAAGGGAGGGTGGATATCTTCAGTCTCAATAGGGTTGTATTATGCAAATCCAGAGGCTGAGAAGATATACTAACCTATTGTGGCTAAGGGTACTGTCACCTCCACTCTTGATAGGATTCCTTCCTAGTTATAAATCCCTCAAAGTGTACAACACTGGCTCAAAACTCAACTATAGTGGCACTAATTATACTTCAATTGTGTCTTGTCCTTAGATAATAGGTTATTGTTAGTCAACTAGCTTGAGTCCCTGAGACATTTGCTTTCAAATTTTCAGTGGAGTTGAGGGTGACTCTTAATTTCTTGTTCCTGACAAAAGCTGTTCAAAGACCTCGATAGATGACTGTAAACTGCCTTCAACTCTAAGGAATGTGGAGGTGTCCCATTATGGGTCAAATGTCTTTCTTTCACTTCAGTTCCGCTGCTGTTCCAGGGCTCTGGCAAGGCCGGTTTCCATATCTGTACTGAGCAGGCCTGAGACTCAGACTGTACAGGTAAGACTAAAGAAAATTGCCCCTAGCCGCTATAATTGGGTCTCTGTTTCTAACATCTTGGGATGAAATGCCTCCTTGTTATCGGTAGCTCTGTCATTCATCACTAGCCAGATGTATGTGGGTTTGGACAATGAAGATACTGTTTGTCTTCAGTGCCTGGTTCAGGTTACCAGCTCGAATTGCTGGTGAAGCTGTACAGAGATTCGGTGGTGTGGGGGTATAAGAGACCTGTACATTAAGGAATGGCTAGAGGTTGTACTGTGGGTTGGAGTATTGCCCTACCAAGATGCTAGAGTGGCCTTTCAGTTGGACAAAGTTTGGTTGCCCTTGCTGTACCTAGAATAGAGGATAAAATGTAGACAGACACTTAATAAATGTATTCAATTAAAATCATGTCGCTGTTTGGCTTCTTCTCCCCACAGCCCTCTGGTGTTTCCCATCTACAGCTGGCTCACCGGGAGTTCCAAACAAGCACTACCTCTAGGGATATTGATACTGCTGCTAAGTTCATTGGTGCAGGTGCTGCCACAGTTGGGGTGGCTGGTTCAGGAGCAGGTATTGGAACAGTGTTTGGCAGCTTGATCATTGGTTATGCTAGGTAAGCAAGCCACTGGCTTCAACTTTACTTCTCTGTTCCAGCAGTCAGTTGTGTAGGCCCTTTTTGTAAGCACTCAGTCTTAGATGTTACTTGTTTTGTAGGAAAAGGACATTAGACTGACCATAGCAAACAGAAAAGTGGGAGGGGAGTAAGAAGGTGAATTTAGAACTGTAGTGTTCCAAACCACAAGGAACCATTTATAATGAGGATCTTGCATGTTCATAGCATCTTTTATCCACACACATCCCACAGGCTTTACACATTTAATTCCCAGTTAATACGTGCTAAGGAATCACTTTGCCCACCAGTGAAATGAAGGCACCTCTGGGGTAGAAAGTGACTTATTTACGCTGCTAAACAGCTACACTACATAGTTTTAAGACAAGATGTAAAGAATCATAGGCGCCAACTCCTGGAGCACCCATGGGGAAAAATTGGTGGGTGCTCCGCACCCACCAGTAGCTCCCCGCCCAACTCACCTCCGCCTTCTCCCCTGAGCGCGCTGCATGCCCGCTTTTTCCCCCTAGCTCCCAGCGCCTCTTCCCCAGCTCGGGGAAGAGGCAGGGCCAGGGCAGGGATTTGGGGAAGGGGTCCAATAGGGGCACGGAGGGGGCAGAGTTGGGGCTGGACTGTGGGGAAGGGGTTGGAATGGGGTGGGGAAAGGGTGGAGTCAGGGCAGGGAGGCGTGACCACCCACTGGTGCCGGGGAAAGTTGGTGCCTATGTAAAGAATGTCAATCACTTCCTCACTCTTTCGACATGCTTACAACAACTCGGTAGAACTTCACAGCTGCCTACCATCACATAGAGGGTGTAATCCCATTAATGCTTGGTAAGGGATTGCTGCCTGATAAAATAATTCAGTGGAGACCAACCTTCAGGGGCTTAGTGGATTGCACACAGACATGCTAAGAAGCCAGGGAAATACCTTGAACTACTTTGGCTTTCTCTCACTAATTTATTTGCTCCAACTTAATGCATGTGTGTGTTCTGAGCCTCCCAGTGCCATATCCACATTCATCTGTATCCACTGTTCTGTGGGATCCTGTCTTCAGGAGGCATGACCTTACCCTGAATCCAGTGGCTTGTGAGAGACCATCTTTAGCTCCTTGTGGAATAGATTTGTTGTTGGCTTTTCTGACACAGGAATCTGTTTTTAATGTGTCCCTTACAGGAATCCCTCTCTCAAGCAGCAGCTCTTCTCCTACGCCATCCTGGGCTTTGCCCTGTCCGAGGCCATGGGACTCTTCTGTTTGATGGTGGCGTTCCTCATCCTGTTTGCTATGTGATAGCCTCTGGGCCAACCCATAGCTTCCATCACTCTGTGTCCTCTCCGGTTTGAGTCTGCCTCCTTCACCAGAGCGTTCCAGATTTATAATTAAACAAAAGCTTTTCTCCTAATAAACTGGTTTCAGACTCCTCCTTTCTCACACTCAATATGGCACAGTGCTGAGGCCTGGGATGTCCTTAGGGATTCATCTTCTGTGGTATACTGATAAAAGAAAGTAATCTTGTAGGCTTTTTAAAGAGGACCCAGAAGTGTAAGAATGGGAGGCTGGGGGAGAAGATAGCTATTGTAAATAAAGCAGCAAGATGAGTAAAGTTGGCTGGTTGCCACTAAATGACTTGATTCTGCAGCTTTATACTACCGTAATAGTAGGGCCATTGGAGCTGATTGCATTCACAAATACAATGGCCTTACACAAATCTGCGAAGATCTCAAAAGACAGAGCAGCTGTTGCCATATTACAGCAGATAACTGCTTAAGCTGATATGAGACAGCACCATTTCCTCATATCGATATCTTAACTGTGGTGCCTTTCTTATGCAACATCTGAAACAGGCTGTCTTGAGAGTCTCAGAAGGAGAATTTGAGCATATCTGGTAGTAGTAATTGAATGTGGGTAAGGTATCTTCCATCATAGAAGTTCCAACAACACATGCCTGTTGTGTTAGAGAAATGGGGTGGGCCAAAGGTCAGGGTTTAAAAGGGCTGTCATCAACCAACCTTCCCTGGGGTCTTTGCATCAGCTTCTGGTAAGCAATAACATGTCAAGGTTATCTTTCCACTCAGCAAGGCTTTTGAAAATTCTGATGTGATGTCATTGATATTCAGACATGAATGCATGGCTTTTACTTCCTCAACAGCTGTGCATGACTGACAGTGTTATAACAGAGAAAAGCACCAAGGCTCTAACATGTTCTAAATCAACTCAATGAAACTTCCTCTGGCATCTTAGTGGAAAGAAAATTATGTTCTTAATAAAAAATCAGAAGATCACAACTCTGTTGAAATCTTACCTGGTTCTCTGCTTCAGATAAATTAATTCTAAAACAACTGTTGGTAAATTAAAGCCCTTGTTGAAGTTCTAGTCATGATCTTTCCTGACTGTGAATTTTAAAATGGATTGTACTAATAATTAGAGTGCTTTCTCATTACTTACCTATTGGAGTAGCCTTATGAGGCAAACAGTAACATGGAGTCAGAAGGAATCCTAAAACTCCCCTGTAGGAGTAAGAAAGTACCCTCAGGAGGAAGGGATTGTGTTGAAGAAAATGGCTTACTTGAATCTCAGAGGATTCCAGGTTGAAAGTTGTTGGCCAAATACACATTCATGTATGTGTAAAGGACTATGCTATTTTAAGTATGGTGACTTTTGTGCCCTGGTGTTTAGCCAGTTAGGGGCATTCCCCTTGCACGGCTGGAACTGTTTTGTGTACATGGTCATGTGGTACTATAGCTAAGGCTCTACAGTTGTGTTTCCTAGGCAACTGCTGTATTAAGTGAGCTAAAACTCACTTAATACAATGAGCCTTGTCCTGTATTTCCTATCTTACACAAGCCCCGTATCTCCTCTTTTCTGAGGAAAGTGATTATGTTTGAAGCAAGTATCTGGGTGGAGAGAGGAGGAATCTGGGCCAAATAACATTGTGTGAAATCCCAATAAAGAGGAAGGCAGTGGGGAAGGATTTGGAATGAATGTAACTTGTCCTGAGATAGGTAGCTGTTGTGAACTGTTCTGAGGACGTACATAGTTCTGCGGGAGGCGATCACTGTGCATGGAGCAGGATCAACTACTTTTTAAATGAAAAGACTCTTGAGACCTAGATCCTCTAAGGTATTTAGCCACCTAACTCTTATTTCAATGGAGGTAAGGTGCACCAGTACCTCTGAGGATCTGGGCCTGACTGGTTTGTTTATAGGTGTGGTTTCTTAACATGCTTGACTTACCCCCGCTTAAGGCTGGCCTTAAGCATAAATAAAGGAAGCGGCCGTGTAGGACTCTACAATCATCCCACGTGAGCCTGCCAGCTCTCCACATAGGCCCTCGCGTGGAGGAGGGACTTGTATTAGGGGTCTCCCACATCTTGGTTGAGTACCCTATCCAGTAGGCTAAAGGTTATAAGGGAGCACCTCCTCCTGGCTGTTTTGTTTGGGGCTCCACATGCGACTTAGGGGGCCTAAATCTTCCCCAGGTTTGAGACTCACTAGCAGGGTAGGCAGCTATCTCTGTGAGAGGGGTGGGGGGTTTAGCACACACCCCTCTCGGCTTCTTCCTGTGGCTAGCTTAGGCAGCTCAGTCTCCTGTAAGGTGCCTCTGTGTCCCCATTCATTGTATAGGGAGCCTAGGCACCTAACTCAGGCTTTGTGGATTGCAGTGCTTTTCCTGTGATTTTCTGGGTGCCTAAAAATTAGGCATTGTGATGCTGAGCATCGTGGCTCATGCGTCCCTGTGTGGATCCCATCCCCTTGAGCCCATCTAAGGGTGATGCTTGCATTTATTGCAGTGTAGTTGTAGCTGCATCCCAGGATATTTGAGAGACCAGATGGGTGAGGTAATAAATTTCATTGGACCAACTTCTGTTGGTGAGAAAGGCAAGCTTTTGGTTTGATAGACTTGTATTGTCTCAATGATGCCTGCTTCACAGGGTCTGCCTGCCTGGTGAGTGCAGACTCTATGTATAAGGATAGACCTTAACACCAGCAAGTGGCTTGCTGGGGCCTCTGCATGCAACGTGCCTACTCTGAAGTGAGTTAGCTAGTTTAATCAGGATCTTAGAAAGCCCGAAAACCTGTCCAGCTTTAGTACCCAGTTACAATGAAACAACTTGGGGTCAGATATTGTTGCTTGTTTTATCTGGCCTCTTCCAATGTTAGAATTGTATCCATGAGGGAAAAAGTGATTAGCCAGTCAGCCATGAGTCAAGTGATGAGACAAGCACAGAGTAGAATTCCCATCAGCTGATTAGACTCTTTGATATTTCCCCATTTGTAATCTAAATTTCAAGTCTACCCTTAGCACTAGGTGTCAGGAATAGCTGTGGAATAACTGGATCTTACAAGGGGATATCCTAGAACAGGGGCTGCTGTGGCAAATTGTCACGAGCCCTAAAGCTATGTACAACATACATAAAAACACAGCAGAGGTACTTTCATCTTAGGATAAACTGTTGGGGGGGGTCACCCCAGAGCAGGGGGTGCACAATGACCCCCCCGATCTACATTGCAGAGACCCAAGGACAGGTGAGTCTGCCTAATTCCAGCTCCCAAATTGTGAATCACAGCTCCTGATTGGGAGCCTCTTTCCTTTTTCTATGGTGGGGGTGTGTTGCGAGGGGGGTGAGGGCTCCCCTTTCCTCTGCTGTAAATATTTGTACAGATGTTTCTAAACCTGTTTATTTTCTATGCACTTCTTTTATTTAAGGTGCCACTGCCAAATCACCCTCCCCTCCTTCCCGCCCCTCCCTGTTGGTATTATTGTAAATAAAAGGCCACACATTGCTTAAGGGTATGTTAAAGCATGGATTGCTGGGAGGTGTAGTCTCTCTGGGTTGCTCCTTTCTAGTAGACAAATGAGTAACTGCAGACTGCACTTTGGCCTTCCCTGGCCTTTGTGACTCACTAAATGAATTTGAAATTACTTATTATATTTGACTTTTCCTGGCAGAGATCTCCTTTGCACTGATTTGTGGCTAACAACTTTTTTATTTTTCCAGGTCATTGATTTTCCTTTCTGTGCCCCCAGTAAAGTGACCTTGAAGAGGAATTATTGTTAGTCAATTGTGACTTCGTAGTATTGTTACCTCTTTTTGACCTAAGTGGTTAGCCAAAATTTGGGGTCCTGTAAGTTGTTTCCATAAGGAGAAATTGATGATAGTTGTTTCTTTGATGCAATACTGTTTATTTCCAAAAATGTACAAAGTCCTGTTTCCTTGAACACAGGAGGAATCAAACAGGAGATAGTTTCTTTGCTCACAGTTCCAAGCCTCTTTCAGTCAGCAATCAGCCCAACAAGTTCTCTCTCTAAGCTTTTTCTCAGGGCCCTGCTCCCCATGCTTGCTCTGGCTGTATCCTTGGCCTGCCACTGTGTCTGCTTTATTGCTTCTGCCTCTGTCTCAGGGCTGGTCTACACTAGAAAATTTAATTGACCCAGCTACATCGCTCAGGGGTGTGAAAAATCCACACTCCTGAATGATGTAGTTAAGCTGACTCAACCCACTGTGTAGACAGCGCTAGGTTGCTGGAAGAATTTGTCTGTTGCTTAGCTACCACCTCTCAGGGAGATGGGTTTACAACAGTGACAGGAAAACCCCTCCTTTCATTGTAGTGTCTACACTGAAGTGCTACAGCTATGCTACTGTAGTGGTTTTAAGTGTAGACATAGCCTCACATGCACCCCATTCCCTTTCCCCAGTGAGTACCCAGCCCCTGCATTTGCTATATAAGTCCCTGGGAAACCCCTGAGCCTGCATGGCATAGCTTGCACTCAGCCTTGCCCTGTGGGTCTGTGTTTTGGGCTTTGGTCTCTATTGTTTTGGCTGTTGCTAAACAAAGTGGCATTTAATTGCTTCCTCATTTACCTTGAATGGAAGGGTGGCTGTTACACTGGGAAGTTTTAATGGGGTTTAACCTAACCTATAACTATTATTATTGTGTGAGGAAAGCTGACCAAATATTTCCAACTTGTAACTACTGCAAAGTATATACATTTGAGGTCATTTGTGGTTCAAGTTCTATATATTGATCCAAAAGAATGTAACTGTTAAATTCCAGCAGTAGGCTGAGTCCTGAGGTCTATTCAAAGCTCTGTCACTGTCTTGCTGCCTGACCTCAGGTAAGATTTTCATGTCCCATGCCTCAATTTCCCATGTATTAGAGGGGTAGCCGTGTTAGTCTTTATCCACAAAAACAACGAGGAGTCCGGTGGCACCTTAAAGACTAACAGATTTATTTGGGCATAAGCTTTTGTGGGTAAAAAACCCACCTGAAGAAGTGGGTTTTTTACCCACGAAAGTTTATGCCCAAATAAATGTTAGTCTTTAAGGTGCCACCGGACTCCTTGTTGTTTTTGTCAATCTCCCATCTCTGTGAACTGAGTATGATAATGCTTTATATTTCAGAGAAGCTTTGAGGTTTAATTAATGTTTGTAAAGGGCTGTAAAATTCTAGGATGAAGCTAGGATCATTGCCTTCGGGAGTGGTGAAAACACAGCATGACGGTAGCTGGGTGAGCTGACAGGACAGCATCACGGCAAGAGACTGACAAAACATTACTGAATGCACAGTCACTCTCAAAATGTCTTCATGCTGTGATTAGAGAGACATTCCAAGGTGGGTGAGGTAATACTTTTTATTGAAGAAGAGCTCTGTGGGGCTCAAAAGCCTGTCTCTCTCACAAGTTGGTCCAATAAAAAAATACTCCCTGACTAAGGTTACCATACGTCCGGATTTTCCCAGACATGTCCGGCTTTTTGGGCTCCAAATCCCCGTCCGGGGGGAAATCCCAAAAAGCTGGACATGTCCGGGAAAATAGGGACATGCGGGGGCCGGGCCGGGGACCGAGCCGGGGGCCGGCGGTGCGGGGCCGGGCCGGGGGCCGGGCCGGGGGGTGCTGAGCCGGGGGCCGGGCCGGGGACCGGCAGTGCTGGGTGGGCTGGGGGTGCTCGGCCGGGGGCCGGGCCAGGGACCGGCAGTGCTGGGCGGGCCGGGGGTGCTCGGCCGTGGGCCGGGCCAGGGACCGGCACCCCAGAGCCCGAGCCGACCCAGGCTGGAGACGCCGTGGGGGCCAGACTGGGCCGCGCCTCCTCCCCTCACACCCTCCTTACCTGCTTCAGGCTTCCCGCGAATCAAATGTTCGCGGGAAGCAGGGGAGGGGGCAGAGTTGGGGCGGGGACTTTGGGGAAGGGGCGGAGTTGGGGTGGGGGCGGGGCCGGGGCCCTGTGGAGTGTCCTCCTTTTGGAGGCTCAAAATATGGTAACCCTATCCCTGACCCACCTTGTCTCTCTAATATCCTGGGACCCACACGGTTATCCCTACACTGCGTGCATTCAGGCTGTGATGCAATGTGATGACATCATGAATGCCATCACACTGATACATCATCACCCTCCACAAAAAGTATAGGCCGAGGACAATGCTGTATGCAAAGTAGGGGGACCAAACAGCAAGTGTGAAAAATTGGGACTGGGGTGGGGGGTAATAGGAGCCTATATAAGAAAAAGACCCGAAGATCGGGACTGTCCCTATAAAATCGGGACATCTGGTCACCCTAGAAAGGTCATGACCCCCAGGCACCACCCTAGCTGCACAGAGCCTTGCAACAGCAAAGTTCTTGCACCACCAGGCCACGCCCATTGCCTCCCGGGAATGAAAAGCAGGGCCCTCGCCCTCCTCCCTGCTGGGCGTCTCGTTGGCTGGATTGACGCTCTACTCCCAGGGAAGACTCTATGGTCGGCAACTCGTTGGTTGAGGGAGCGGGACGCTCTAGCGAAAGTCGTCTCTTGGGCGGGCAGCGCGGCAGCGACACTCTGCAGCTCGGAGGCGACTCCATGGTGGTGAGCGGAGTGCTTGCGGGGGCAGGAGGGCGGGGTGGGTGGACCCTCTGGCCCGGATTCGGTGGTGGAGGAGCGGCGGGGGCGGGGGCGGGCCGCTCTGGCCGGCGGACTCGCTGGTGTGGAGTCCCGGAAGCTGCGCTCTCCCAGGCTGGGCACGGGCGGCGGAGAATGGCGGAGAGTCCGGCAGCGGAGGAGGCGGCCGCGGCGGCGGTGCTGGCGGCCGCCACGAGCGGCGGGGTCCCGGCGGGAGCCGCGGGCGGCGGAGCGGGCAGCCCCGGCGTGTTCATCCCGGCCGAGCTGTGGGCGGCGGCCGGGTTCGGGGCGCCCCCCGCGGGGGCCGG
>NW_020664544.1:5959660-5987543 GCF_002925995.2 Terrapene triunguis
CCCTATTCCCCCCCCACCCCCGAAAAGAGCCGGTTATCTGTGCTTGGGGCCTCCCCCCCTCCCTCTAAAATGAATACAAATCCTTTCCTGACCCCTCGTGATCTCTTCCAGCTTCTTACTCTTTGAGCCTAGGGTTTTGGTCTGTGCATTACCAACGCACACTGTCCCGTCTGCCTGTGTATGTGGAGTGGGCCCTAACCACCTGGATAGCCTATACCACATGGATGTCATCCGCATTTGTGCTAGGAACAGGACGAACTCTTCCATGTTGTTCTACTCTATGGCCTGAAGCCACCTATTGAGGCACCTATATATCCTAGGGTACTGGATGCATGTCTTCATGCTCCAGCACTTATAGCTTTCCACAGTGGAGTGTGGGGCTACCTCACTCATCACCCCTTTGGTCTTGTCCCCAGAGGTATCTGCAGATCCCTAGGTTTTAGTAGGCTTCCCCAGTGTTAGGAGAACGTTCTGGGCATCAAAATCCTTTAGATTCCCTCTGGTTTTGTTGACCCAGTTTACTCTCCGCTGACTGCTGCTGCTCTAGAGCCAGCATGCTAATGCCACTTGTATTTATAAAGCACTTTTCCGCCAGAAGGATCCCAAAGCGATTTGCAGGCTGTATAAATGTAAGATCGTGTATCCGCTTCTCAGGTGGAATGTGATCGCTGTTCTCCATGTGCCGCAATGCTGTACAGCACAGGAAATGAAGCATCCCATGGGCACGTGAAACTTCCAGGGAAATGTAGTAGACAGAATAAATTATCCACCACTGAAATTTGGCAATTCATACAGGTCAGCAGCTTCTTGCTAAAACTGCCACCGTCTATTTCGTTTATCATTTTAAAGGGGGAATTAACAGAAAATTCCCCCTGTGTCCCCACCTGGTTAAACCATTCTTGCTGCTACCAGTGGCTAGGAAAATATGACTTCATACAACTCAACAGAGCATATATTTTGCCCCTTCCATGCAAGGATCTCAAAGCCCATACATTGAATTCAGCCTCACAACTGCATTTTTACAGGTGCATACTAGGGAGGCAAAGTGACTTCTCCGAGGTTAACAGTGAAGCTGTGTCAGAGACAAGAGTAGCGTTCTGATCTCCTGATTCTGTCCTGTGCATTCAATACAAGATGATGCCTAGGGCGACCAGACAGCAAGTGTGAAAAATCGGGACAGGGGGTGGGGGGGTAATAGGAGCCTATATAAGAAAAAGACCCAAAAATCAGGACTGTCCCTACAAAATCGGGACATCTGGTCACCCTAATGATGCCTCACCTGACCAAAACTGCCTCTACTTAATCTATTGTGTCGGCTGTCTGCCAATGAGTGATCTGAAACCCAATGTCTCTGTGCATCTGCAAATTAGGAGTTAGATCAGTAGGGGAATGGGTTTCTTTTTTGTGTTCCTAGATTGAATTTTATAAGGTGTTCATGACTGGCCCACCCATCACCCTATTCTTTCATTTGCCTGAGTGGTGCTAATTGATCAATTCAGCTGCTCCTTGTCTAACTGCAGTATTGGAGGCTGCATGTAAAAGGATTGCTCACATTAGGTCTGGCATGTTGATAAACTTTAAAACAATATGTTGTTGTTTTGTTATAAATACTGGCGTTATGTCAATAGATTCTTCCTCTTCCCTCATCACAAATATCACTGCTTGCCAAATGATTGCATATCCTTGTTCTGCTGCCGCTTACAAAACTCCTATAACTTCACCATAAGATGGTACAAACTATGTTTCCAGTCCAAATGGATGAAAGCACTAACTTAATAATACTTTGTAAGAAAATGAGGTTCTCCTGTCACTTCAGAAGTTTCATCTGCTTAGTCATACTGCTGAAACTTCAGGCTCAGCTCAATTTTCTTTACAAACAGGAAGGCTTTTTGAAAATCCTTTTGTGGCTGTGTGCAACTCAGGTCAACACTGGGAGGAGCTCTTTCACTGTTAGAGGTGGAGTGCTGCTATGTGTCCCCAACTCGCAATGAGTCATATCTGATTCCATCTCTCTTTTGTTATATATTTTGAGAGAGTGTGCACTCCTTATCTCCTACAGCTCTTCTTCTGGATAAGCAGGAACAGCTTAGCCAGAAAACAATGAAGCAGCAACAAAATAAAAAAATAAATGCTTTCAAAGTAACAGGTTTACTTCTTAAAATACACCCCTTTGCACTCTGTCTGTGTGTGTGTCTCTCTCTCTCTCTCTGTTCTGCTCCTTGGATTGGGCTGGACCCTGAGGGAGAAAATGGCTAATTCCTGTTTTCTTTGTTCAGGGATATCATGTCCATTTATAAGGAACCACCCCCTGGAATGTTTGTTGTGCCTGATCCCCATGATATGACTAAGGTAAGTGAATATCCAGAACTGATCCAACTCTCCCCTTCTGTGTATCTTGTTTTGCTGGCTACTTTAAGATTTAGTCCATATAAGGCTTGTCCGTATCATCTTTGGAGGGGTGGGGTGGGGATAAGAGTCTCATAGAGCATCCTCAAAAGGTTGTAAAAGAATAAAGTAGCTTACATTTTCCTGGGGACAGTGGGAAGGGGCTGTGTTTAAAACTGGAAGAGGCTTTCGAGGAAGCTGGCTTTGTGAAGTGATAAACTGTGGCTCTGCAGATAAATCCAGTAGAGCCTCCATGGCCATGTGACTTGGTAAAGCACCAATCCTGCTGGTTTCGTGCTGCCAACGCTTGAAAACGATCAGTGGAAATGTTTGAGGAACAGCTGACTCCACTGTGAGCTATTGGATATGGGAAGCTGGGGATGGTAAATGTGGTAGTCAGGTGGCATCAGAAACTTCAGATTAGTGACCCTATTGGCCATGCTTCACACCCAAGCTGATGCAGAGAGATGTAACTTGCACTCCCTGTGCTAGCCTGCATAACTGTGCCCCAGTGGAGGTGTTTTTGGGAGAAGCCTATCCATGTAGTTTCTGCTAAGTGTCACACTGCAGTCAGGATACCCTAGTAAGCTTGCAGACAATGGCTGCTGACAAGATGCATTTGATGCAGTGCATCTCCCAGCCTCCGTGTGACATCCACTCTTTGGGCTGCACTAGTTTCCTGGGAGGCTCGTAGTGGAGAAGAAGTTGCCGCCTCTTTTCCTGTTGCTGCAAGCTTTTCCCACCTCTCCAACCAAGTTTCCACTTCCAGGTTCCACCAGCACTAACCCTTTACTGAATTGAGGCCTTTGGGTTTTAAGATACTGCAAGGGAATAGTTCTTTGAGAGAATTCCTATATACAAGAATACTCCATATTCTGAGTATATACTCAGTATTTTAATCATAACTTTGGCCCAACTTGATGCTGGAAGCTGAAAATACACACACGTTTTCCAACAATGCATTATATCATTGACCATGTCCTAAAGCGTCTTAGTATTGGCATCTTCTTGCAAATTATGAGGAGTTAAAAAGCATTTAAAATTGATCAAGTGATCACATTTGAAAAAGCACGGAAGGAAATAATCTTGCTCAACTAATAGCCCCGGGGGAGTAGTTTCACCTGTATGTGATCAGGATTTTCAGAGGTAACTTTACGGTGAGGAGAGAATGTGCTCCTAACCATAGGTCCTGGCTGAGGAAAGTTAGTGATCCGTTTAAGTACAAATCAGTGCAGTATCTTCAAACCAAGCAAAATCCTCTTGCTGGCGGAAATTCAGAAGTTGGAAAATAAAGCGTTGGGGATGGAAATAGGCGGTGAATATTATTTTTTCTTGTTAATTGTTTTTTGTTTTTTAAATCCTTTTAACTTTTGAAAAGTCGAGCTCTTCCGATGAAGTACTGTTTACTCTGCGTTTGGCTGTGCAGACAGGGAGTGGATGTATGTGCAAGTGTGCGAGGCGTGCGGCTGCCGCGGCCCCTTTGTAAAAAAAGGCTACGTAGGCACGCATCGCGCACAGGTGTGGCAAAGAAATGTGCGGCAGTGGCTCAGGGTATGAGTGAGTCTGGCAGGGAGGGGAAAGAGTGGACCGTGTATGACGTGCTTGTGGGAGAAGCCTGTTCGTGAGCTCTGTGTCGGGATTTCTTGCACTTGTTCGGTTTTGTTGAGAATTTCACCGTGCTGCGCAATTTTGAAGTGGTGCGCAAGATGGGCTTTTGTTTTGCAGATTCATGCATTGATCACAGGCCCATTTGACACGCCTTATGAAGGGGGTTTCTTCTTGTTCCTGTTTCGCTGTCCTCCAGATTATCCCATCCACCCACCAAGGGTCAAACTGATGACAACAGGGAATAACACAGTGAGGTTTAACCCCAACTTCTACCGCAATGGGAAAGTCTGCCTGAGTATTCTAGGGTAAGAGGAGACTTCAGCTGTTTCAAGGGGAAGCCAGGAGTTTGCTGCAGGCAGTTCTCTGCAGTATGTGTCCCCCTCTGCATATTTAGGTCCCAATCCTGCAGTGACATCTGCCTGCACAGATCCTGCATGAAGTCACTTGTACAATGGAGGCCTTAAAGCTGCCAAAATGTAGTAAAATACGACTCTGACTTTCTTTGAACCTACAAAAGCCAGGACTGAAATTCTGTTCTCTCACGCCATTGTGCCTAAGTAGCACAGCACTCATCTCATCTCCCAGTCCCACCATAGAGTTTTGGCCTGAACTTTGCATTTCTTCTGCTTTTGTGGTTTGAAGGCTGACCCTTATTGTTGTTTGAATGTAGATTTTTTTTTGTGGTTTTAATTTCCCGTGTGTGTGTGGTTTTTAAAAAGAAAATAGAAATTTAAAAAAAAAAGCCACTAAGAACTCCCTGGAAAGCTGTTTAACTGCTTCTCTGCTTCCGCCTGTGCTTGGCGCAAAACCATGAGTAGTATAATTATTTTAAGTCCCCACTAGAGCACTGCCTATTCAAACAGTGGTTTCACAAACTTAGGCTCCAATTCTGCAGATGCTTAATTTTAAGCATGTGAGCAATCCCATTAGCTTCAATTGGACTACTGTGCTTAAAGAACATGTATTGATGGTCCCAATCCTGCAAACACATCATCCCGTCCCTGACATGTTAACAATGTAAGGGCATGATCTTGAGCACAGCTGGGCGTGACGCCCGTGCAAGCTGCAGATGCTCATTGTCTCTCAGGGTTGGGGTCTAAATTAGAGCAAACACAGAACAACGGTTTAAGGAAGGAAGATGATTGATGTGAAGGGAGGGGGTGGGTTTGAAGCGGGAGGCACTTGACCACCTCAAGCTCTTGGGACATGCATCAAACTGAAAGGCAGGTGGAGGCAAAGGGAGCAGTAAAAATGAAAGGGTTTAGAAAGTATCTTATGTGCCAGGTGCATCCCTCTTTTGAAATGCTGCCATTCCAGTGGGGGGGAAAGGATCTATAGCAAAAGGGTTAAGGGTGGCCAATGCAGAATCTTTTTTTTTTTTTTTCTAGCAATGTCCCTCTGCATGTGGAATAACACAGTGAGGTTTAACCCCAACTTCTACCGCAATGGGGAAGTCTGCCTGAGTATTCTAACTCTAACACTAACTTCACCCATAAAAGCTTCTAAACACTGCAGATCATTGGGGGCTCTTTTGGGCTCCCTGTTTTTCTTGTCCACTTCCCCTTCTGGGTAGTCCCCGCTTAGCTTTTTCTGATTTCCTAAACTGGGGTTTGTTGACTTGGTAATGGTGAAAGGGGAGGTCACTGAGTCATATTGTAGGTCTTGTGTTTAAATACGTTCCTGTGTTTATGATGTTTCAGCACTTGGACTGGTCCTGCTTGGAGCCCAGCACAGAGTATCTCTTCAGTCCTCATCTCCATACAGTCTCTGATGACTGAGAACCCCTATCACAACGAACCTGGCTTTGAGCAGGTAATAGCTCTGATTCTGAGCACGGTTTACTCCAGTTCTGAAATGACTTGACTCCTGTGTTTTCTCCCCCCGGCTCCCCCACTCCAACTGTGAATTCCCTTTTGCAGAGAGACAATTAGTCATCCCGAGGCTATGCAAGTCTTTGGTGTTAGATACCAGCGATGGTAGCTGAAGTGTATACTTCTGGGCAAAAGGGAGTGTTGTGTAGTAGTTCGAGAACGGGGAGATTCCTACTTTCTGTTTCATTCTTTGCTGCTGAGTTGCTGTGACCTTGAGTAAATCTGTTAACTGCGCCAAGCCCCAAGTTACCCCACATATAAAATGGATATGATACTACCTGACTTGCAGAAGAGCTCAAATGTTTGTAATTCCTTTTGAGATTTTTATGGTGGAATATCCTGTCAGTGCTAATGGTCACCTGGCTTAAATACACAGAGCATGGGTTAAAAAAGTGTTGGCACTCGTGCCACAGAGCCAATGCCACGGATCCCATTTTAACTGACATTATAAGTAAGGTAGTGGAATTAACTGGAAACGTACAGGAAACTGACTATATCTGCAGGGGCTTTTTCTAGTTCTGTCAATCTCTGCTGAAAGTAAATGGCTTCCCTGGGAGGTATTATGTCATACGTGAACCAAACTGCTCAGGTTATCCTGTCCTTCAGTCCCGGAGAGAGAGTGTTGTGCTGGCTTTAGCTGAGTTGATCCATCTCCTCAGCTACCCGAATCCTGTGGAATCTCTTACCAGCTTTTCAGCATAAACTAGATCACTGTACTTGGAGCAGGCAGATCTGTGGAGAGTTCGCTGGGGAGTGTGAAATCCTTCTGGCCCGAGGGGAAGGGATAATAGCCATTCACACCACACTGGACTCAGTGGAGCAATTTACGTTTACAGGAGAGGCACCCTGGGGATAGTAAGAACTATAACGAGTGCATTCGGCATGAGACCATCCGAGTAGCTGTGTGCGACATGCTGGAAGGAAAGTGTCCCTGTCCTGAGCCTTTACGGTAGGTAATGGGGATAAGGAGTGGCCCCACCTTGCTCTGAACAGTCAGGGTCTGCTTTAACTGGGCGCTTCTATATGCTTCATGTTCACTTGCTGAGTCGCTGTTAGGGGCTGGATCTCTGTTGAAGGGGCAGTATCATACGTTGGAACTCTTCTCTGGGTGTTTCTGAACTCCTGAGTTCCAGTCCTAGCTGAGTCACCGTGGGCACCACTAAACCCCTGTTCCTGTTCCCATATTGTAAAGGGGGATGATGTGTCCCTGTCTTGCACAGGTGGATGGCTAATTGTTCCTGATGTGTATCCAATATAATATTTATACAGCCCCTATACTTGTTCCCTGCCCTGCTTTTGTCTCACTATACATCCAGTTGCTATATGACCGCCTCTCCTGCACACTCTTGTTCCTGTATGGTGTGATTCAGTCAGGGTAGTGACACAAGTTAATGCAAACCCCATGTGGCTGAGGTTCCGCTGAGCAGCGGAATGGTTGCCTCAGTTGCCAGGGCAGATTTTTTTTTTGAACGCTTGGATCATCCTCGTAAATGTTTAAGGCATTTTAAGGAGTGTTGTGGATTAGATGAATGACAGGTTTGCTTAACTGAATGGAGTCTCATGTGGCCACGAGGCGATGAGTCCATTGCTTAAATGCTCGCTCATCCTGCATTGACCATGTGCTCTTTTGTGGCGTTCCAGGGGTGTTATGGAGAAGTCTTTCATGGAATACTTTGACTTCTACGAGGGTGCGTGCAAAGAGAGGCTTCACCTCCAAGGACAGACCATGCAGGTAAGCAGCTGACAACCCTCCTTTCCATGCTACGGCTTCATTAGAAGGGCACAGTTTAATGACCTGTTAGGTTGTAAGAAATGAAAGTGGTGATATGCCAGCTATGTGGTGTAAATTGATGTCTGCTTGCTGAGATGGGGCCACAGCTCTTTTTTTATCCTGGCTACCTTGGCTGAAGGAGGTAATCAGCTTGCCTCTAGACATGGCTAATTTAGGAGGGAGGAGAATGGGAGTTCGTTGAAGGGTAGAATTTCTTAAATTCTCTCCAGACATGTGCTTTGATTTCGCATCTGCCATGAAATAAGGCTAGGAGAAATTCCTATTGTTGTTTGTGTTAGGGGGAAAAACACTGTACTAAGTGTCTGCTTAATTCTCTCTCTGTTGGTGCCAATTGTACTTCCTTTGAAAGTTTCCTCCGAAAGCCAGAAAGGGGGGGGCAGAATACACCGGCTTAAATATGCTTGTATTTCCTCTTCATGTGGATCAGGGCCATACAGGTAGTACTGGATGCGGCCCACATAACACATTGTGGGCCACATATGTGGCCGACAATGATAAATAGGTTGAGAACCACTGGTCTATCCTCTGACTCCTGCTAAGAGAATAGGAAATTACCACCACCGCTTGGACAATGGTGTGATTCCAGTAGGGCAGTTCCTATGTCCCTATCAAAGGTTTAGCTAGCTGGTATTTTTTCTGCTGGCCCTGGCTATTTTGGGTGCTTTAGAGGAAATCCTAAAACTCCTGCGATGCTGCTAATCTCTTCTTAAGGGCCCCATCGCTATGTTACTTAGTAATTATGCAATACAATCCGGAGAAGTGGGGGAGAGGTTTCTTCCCGCTCTCCAATCCTGAGAACCAGCTGGTAACTCTTGTAATTTTTATCTGCGGTAGCCTAAGTGAGGAATCAAAGATGCTTTGCTGAGGCCTTGAGGTGCCGAGTGCCTTCAATTTCCATTGATTTCGCTGACCCAGTACAAGCCACTGGGCTTTTCCTAGCACTGCTCCTGAGCCACTCATCAGAAAAAAACCGTTTTTTTGTGTGTTTGTTTTTTGTTTTTTTTCCCCTACTGCTGATTGCTAAGATATTTCGGTATGAATAGAACAGAAGAAGCTTCTAATCAGCCATCTCCCATCTGCTCATTAAAAGATAACCACCTCCCTCTTTCATCAATGGTGATAATTTTACAACCTAATATCTGCCCATGCCCTTTATTGTCAACAAACAGCCCCGTAATCCATAAAATTAGAGCACCCGCAATGCTTGACAAAAGCAGACCGCTTGTGTTTGGACTGAATAGTGCCACCAGGCAACACTGTCTGACTCACATCAGTTGGAATCTTTAGTACAGCGACTAGAGGCTGTCATGTAAAAACCACATGACTTGCGGGGTTATTCGGGAATGGCACCGATCACATTCTACGGTCATAACTGCTGCAGCTGCAAGGAGCAGAGTTTCAATTTATCATTGTAGCACCCAGGAACCCCATTGTGCTAGGCGCTGTACACACACAGTGCTGGTCTTACAGTGGTAGCGATTGCTGTGTTCCTGTCCCCAACCGTCCTAAATTGTAGCATAGACACTTCATTAGATGAACCGTAGATAAAAGAATGAACTGTGTGAAAACGAAGCCATTCCAAAATGTTGGGGTCAGTGTCGTCGTCAGCTTCCCCACATAAGCATAGTGTTTGGGAAAGAAGTTGGCTTTTCAGTTTTGGAGTCTAACGTCATCCTATTGATCCCAGAGCAGGTACAGCATGGGCAGTGCAAGCTTCCTCCCAATCGCTCTGCCAATGTGGTCCTGTCAGGGTGTGAGAGTAGGAGCTAAATCTCTCTTGCCTGTCTGCTGCTGTGAGTGACTGTAGGCAAGTCTGGTCACTTGTGTGCCTCAGTTACTCCATCTGTAAAATGGGGATAATGATACTTGCCTTCCTTTATAAAGCCTCTATGCGAGGTGTTAGTAACTAAGTCTGTAGTCTTTCCTACTGAGACTGTCACTCCCTCCTGCCTGAGACCAATTCATCAGTTCTTTGAAACTCTGGTTCAAATGCAACTAGTGTCCACTCAACCCTTCATCTGGCTGTGGAAGGTAAACTAAGTTCCCTCAAGTTTATTTTGCCTGGGTTTTTCAGATGAGCGTTTAAAAGAGCCAAGGTCCCATATGCTCTGCATTGACACTGACAAACCCCTAACACGCTTGGCAAAGAGAGGTTTAACCAGTGTCTTTGGCCAAAATGTCTCTCCTTGCCATGCAGTTGTCTGCTCAGTTGCTGTTGCCTGCCCTTGCGGTGGGTGTATTTCATAGATGCCGCATAGAGTGTGATGTACTTTGGCACCGTACAAGTGTGTCTCTAAATCTTACATGTTTTCCCCCCAGGATCCTTTTGGTGAGAAACGAGGCCACTTTGACTATCAGTCCCTATTAATCCGTTTGCAAGGTATTCGGCTGAAGGTGCAAGAGAAACACCAGCAGGAGAATGTAGAAATAGACTCTGACAGCAGCTCCTCGGAGACAGAGACGGACACTCAAGGGAGCTCCAAGGCTTAGAGGTCTCTCTCTAAGTGAGAAACCCAATCCTGGGGATGGTTCTGTCTTCGAACTCTAGAATTACCCGACAGACTTGAGAACCAAGCCAATCCCAGAGTGGCTAGAGCTGGAAGAGGTCTTCTGTCTCCTTTAATGCTCTGGTGGATACCAAACAAGAGGACTTCATGGTAGACAAAGCCAAGCTTGTGACAGGCTACTCTAAAAGGTACTTCCTATGCTAGAAAGCTGGAGCATGTGGCATCAGGTTATTTTGAAAACACCTACACTGGGTGGCTTTTTTTTTTCTTTATTGGATTAAAACAATGAGATGTAGAATGCAAGTCCGTTTTACAGCTTTTCTGTTCTTAAATAGCCAGTATGTGCCCTTCCCTCTGGCCATGCTGAATTCCCAAGGACCAGAGCTGTAGGAGCACTTGAGTGGAGTCCATAATACTAAGGGGCCCACTTGCTGCTTGCCCAGGGTTAACTTCTGTCTGGGGAGAGGTGGGGCACAGGTGCTCTGCATATGCCCATCTACCCGCTGATGTCTCTTCTAGACAGACCAAAGATAAACAGGGTGGAGTCTAGGCTTCTTTTTGAAAGCTTCATCCAGTCCCTGGGTGGCTTTTGCTGGCTGGACTTTAGGGGGAAGAGGGGAAGCGGGGGGAGAAATGGATGCAAGCCGTAAAAGCTTATAAATCAAGAGCAGATGCTTTTACCTTGGAAACATCGGAGAGAAAATCACTCGTTCTTTTAACACCCCCCCCACACACACACACACACACAGAGGTTTGGTTTTGGGTTTTTTTTATGATCTTGATTGGAGTTGACATGTTCTACTTTGGCTCTTCTAAATGGAAGTGCTGTTTGCTTTCAGCCCCTGAAGTCAGTGTTTTTTTTTTTCTTTTTCTGCTAATATTTTGATCCAGGACAAATTCAATGCTAGGATAAGGGACATTTATAAGCAGGAAGCCATCTTCTGATGGAGTTCTACAGAGAAGGGGAGGAGCGAATGTCAATAGCAGCAGAACATTCCCTGGCCAAACTTGGCCAGTGGTAAAACTAATTCTTAAAGCTTTGATCGTTCTAACAGCAGAGTCTCATTTTGAGCAATTCATACCTCTTGGGCAGGTGTCGTCTGGCTGCGCGTGCCATTACATCAAGGATGTATTTAAAGTAAGGGGTGTGGAGATGAAACATACCCAGGTCAAGCAGGCAGATAAATAGGCCTGATTGATTTTATTTTGTTACCACCAAACTGGGTGGTAAAATGCTCCCCAGATGAAGGGCTTAATCTTGTTTTACAAGAGCATTGATTAAAAGTTGAGCACATACTATGGTGCATCAACCTTTCCCCCCTCCCCCAATAATTCCTTTGCTGTAATCCTTTCTCCGATTTAATGTGGCATGGAAAGACGCTCCAGGCCAGGTAACTTTGTTCTAAAAAAAATTGTCTTTTTGTAGATCAAATTGCAGTTGTTTTCAATGTCCCATGTGTTGGTGAATTCTTTTCAATACAGATTGTTTATGTAGAATATCAACTATTGTAAATTTTCAGAAGCCTGCCTCCTGCTGCTTAAGTAGCCTTGAGAAGTTGAAAGATGGAAACATTCCTGAATTCAAGGTGCCATTTAACAACTCAATTTTTTTTTCCTCCCCTCAAACAAAATCTCACCTTGGGTCTGTCATTGGTATGGGTTAGAATAGAACCCTATCTTCTCTGAAGGGAAACTCACATAGGAAGTAAATACAGCAGTTTATTCCTTGATAAGGTTTCATGGAGGCATATCAGTATGAGAAGTCATGAGCTGTGCTACTGTGATGCCTGTTTAATCCCATTGTAAATTTCACTGTCTCCATAAATCAATAGTGTCCCCACTTTAAAATGGGTTAGAGCTGGGCCTCTAATGCCTTCATAAGGCAGATCTGGTTCAGAAATATGTATGTGGTGCATGTGGCATTACCATCCACACACACACAATGCCTTACTGTGGACACCATTCACCTAAGCATGTGGCTGTAAACGTATTAGTTTTATAGCGCTGTTACCCGTCCTGCTGTTTCTGAATGTTTCCATTTCAAAGTGACAATCCTCAATGACTGCTCTAGGCAGACATGGTTTAGTGACAGAATTTTAGACCTAATGATTTGAAAATATATGCACAAGAGTCACTATAAAACACCTTGTTTATATACAATTGTACATAAGATTTTTTTTGTGCAATAAAGTTTGTTTTGGCAGAATCTAGACTATTGTATTTTTCATGGGGAAGTGACTTGAGCTTACAGTAGCTTCCTAAAACACTTCAGCAGAGCAGGGATGCTGGTGGGGACAGTTAGTCTCCACAGCTGATAAAAGCTTTGGCCTGGTCCACACTAACCCCCCACTTCGGACTAAGGTACGTAAATTCAGCTACGTTATTAACGTAGCTGAATTCGAAGTACCTTAGTCCAAACTTACCGCGGGTCCAGACGCTGCAGGCAGGCTCCCCTGTTGATGCTGGAGTACCAGCATCAACAGCGAGCACTTCCGGGATCGATTTATCGCGTCTAGACAAGACGCGATAAATCGATCCCAGAACATCGATTGCCTACCTCCGGACCTGGAGGTAAGTGTAGACGTACCCTTTGAGTGGAATTTACCCTTTAAGGAGGTAGAATCACTCCAGTGTTCTAATTTAGAACAGTAGCCCTTTAGATCACACTGATGGTAAAGGTTGCTGATTGGTACAAGTTGAAGGAAATCTAAAGTTAAGCATGTATAATTTTGACCAATTAAATGGACTTTTTTAAACAACTTTATTTAAAGTTAAATGTCCTACTTCAAGTAATATAACAGCAAAGGGAGAATATGTACAGGTGCACACAGCTCAGTGTTTTCCTCTTAACAGTCAGGGTATTGCCTCCTTTGCTTCCTCTGGAGTGATTTCCTGAGAGTAAAGTTCTGTAAAGAGAGCAGGCAGCCAGTACTGAGATTCCCCTGGAGCTTGTGTGTCAAGCCAGGCCATGCCTTCCTTCAGCAGGTGTTCCTGTCAAAACAGACCAAGGTCTCAGAAGCTGAATGGAGAAAACAAGGATCCGCAAAAAAGGGCGCATGCAAGTGTGCCAGAACCACTTCTGCATTCCAGCTCTTCTACAGGCAGGAGAAGGAAGAGTCCCGTGACTCAAGTTAGCACTAGACTGGGCTTCCTTTGCCCCACTCAGTCTAGCTGCTTGTAGTTCGGACAACTGTGATCTCACCACCTCCGCGACTGGAAGTGTTCTCACCCGCTACAAATATTTAAAGGGCAAGTGGCTATACTGACTGCAGAATCACTTCACTACAGCTACCTCCATTCTCTCCATCTGTCCCCACCCAATGCAGTAAAAGTGAAGATTTTATGTTCAATGTGTATTCTACAACCATGGAAGCAAAGCCAGAGCTGGTGAGTAAATTTTACAGAACTAAGGAAGGTGCAGCCCCAATCCCACGGCAAGAAATGAGGGTGGCAGGAGTGAAGTGTGTACATAGTTCACAGCAGCACCAATAAAAGGTATGGACCTGCCATTAAGACCTACAGGGTGAAGAACCCATTTACTTTCTCCCTGGTTCAGTCTTGCAGACTAGATGGGATTAAACTGTTTCCTACCATTTATGGTGGATCTGGTAGTGTAAATGTAACCATAATCCTACTACAATGGCATTTAATCCAACCAAACAAGCATACCACACGAGGTCTACATACATACCAGCACATGCTTGGCACGTTCCATCTCCCACTTTAAACTGGACTTGATCTCGCTGACAGTTACATACCCCTTTTTCTGAAATAAGGGAAGAAAAATGTGTTTTGTAGGACAATGATTTCAGTGCACAGTTAAAGCTCCTTACTAGCTGCTAATGAGCAGGACTTAATATCAGAGTCCATGTTCATATCTTTACAAGCTGAGACCTTAGGTTCTTGCTCATATTAGAATTTACACTCTTCATACCATCTATTCCTTATCCATGGAGCCTGCCCTAGTGTCTCAAGGGTACCCTAGGGCCCCTTACGGGTAGCTTATACTAAAGAATCTCTTGCCACAATACCTCGGCCAGCTGCAAAACCACTGTGTGATCCATGTTCAGTTCAGCTGGTACAGACTGGATCAGATATGTTCCTCCGACAGGAATAATCCCAAAGCCACTGCCCAGAACTTTCAGCTTCTTGATAGCTCGGAGGAGATCGTCCCTGAAGAGGCGGTGGGAGTGAATATAAGACTTCAAAAGAAAAGCTTTTGCTCTTCAGTTGAACCGGACACTAAGTGATGTAGTAAATAAGGGACAACAGCTGTACAAGTGGCAAAGTTAAGGTCTGAAATGAAATGCAGAGGCCAACCCTGCACGTTAAGTGGCTACAGTAATTTCTTCTCATGCTAAGCATCTCTGAAAAGTCAGCTGCTAGTTGTTTAATTCTTCATTCATACTTACCAAGAGGCAACAGCAACTGAAAAATGGAAGGAAGGCAAGCAATCTTAAGGTGTGCTCTGATTCCAACAGGATCACGAGAGGGTCACTAAAACTGTTTGAGTGAACTCATTCCACAACTGTCTAGAACACTCAGAGTTTGAGTTCACAGGACTTATATAAATTGCCAAAATAAAAGATTCAAAAGACAATGTCAGGCCCAAAATTCAGATCCTGTAAGACAACCTTTTGCAAACCCTATCAACAGAAAGGTCTCCAAGCAGAAGAAAGTTGAAATAATGAAAGTTCAGTAGAAACTGTTATTTGTTCAAGTAATACTCTCTAGCAGGTTGGGGACTGGTACATAGTAACACCTTGCTAATGCAGGAGAAGAAAGTGAAACTCAGTCTATTTTCACTGTTCAAGTGAATCTGTGGCAAAAGTATGAATCTAATTTTCATAAGAGGTTACACTTAACATACTAAATACAGGTTTCAGAGTAGCAGCCGTGTTAGTCTGTAAGCCCATGAACGCGTATGCTCAAATAAATTTGTTAGTCTCTAAGGTGCCACAAGTACTCCTGTTCTTTATACTAAATACAGATTTCCTTATCTTAGCAGTCCTCTTAAGTAACTCAATGTACATGCAATGTAAAGTCAAAAATAAAAAAAAAAAAAAAAAAAAAAACTTAAGTCTGCTGTCAGTTCTTCTCGATGCAAGTACAGACTGTTTACATTGCAATACAGACTTAGCTAATGTTTCACTTGTGGGACTTTAGTGTAATTTGTCTTAATGTATGATCTGCACCTGTTATCCACAAATATGGATTCTTATTAACTGAGTATCTAAGCTATCCGAAAAATATTTTGTATAATGTAATCCTGAGAGGAGGGAAGAGGGCAGGAATTGTGCTGGGCTCCTCCAGCAGGCATTGTTTAATAATAGGGCATTGCTTGCAACCTTAATTATGGACTCACTACTGAGAGACTTATAATTATGGAGCTATCTGGGGTCCTATTAGCAGCAACGGAACCTTCAGGTGCCTGTCTATATTAACGGTCACTTTTTATTCATGCTGTTTTCAGGTTCCCCTTGATTATAACACAGTTCAAGCAGATACTCACTGGCTGACATCCTGGGCAAACTTCCCTCTTCCCTTTAGCACTTGCTGATGAAGTTCCTCCAGGGTTATGAGACCTAGAGAGAACAAATGAGGGAGGAGATGTTAATACAGAGCAAAGGTTCCTCTGCTAGCATTATAGATCACTTGAATTTCCTTTTCACATTCGCCATTATCTTACATGTTCCTTTCATTTACGTAGTCATTTTAATCTGTTTTTCACTGTATTCGATTTCCCAGCTTTAGGTAGGATATTAAATGTCTAAACATTTCTAGTCCCAGATTGAGAGTACGGTGGAGTTAGTTGCTGTTTTCTCCCATTAATGGATCAGGCACATTTAATTCATTAAAAATGGACTGTTAGCTCCTTGGGGGCAAGGACTGTCTTTTTGTTCTGTTTGTTCAGCACCTACCACCATGGAGTTCTGGTCCAAAACTGGGGCCGCTAGCCGCTATTGCAGTACAAACTAACAGCAGATGCCATACACATGACGTTACCTTACAATAAATGCTTGCATAATAAGTTACTTTTGACATCTAGAGTAAGCATTTCTAAATCAGGCCCTTATTTATTACTTTTACTTCACAGGATATCAGGTCAGTTCTTTAAAATAAGAGTTGTGTCAAATTATTTAGCAATAGTGGGCTAGAAATTCATTCCCCCCCCCCCCACCCCGTGTGTCTCTATGTATAGTTTAAAAAAAATAAAAATCAATTACTAATCCTCCAATCCTTGCTATGAACTTGAGGTACTGCTACAGGCTCACCTAACATTTTATGGCATTGTTAAGCAGTGTCTTTGCTGCTTAAAAAAAAAAGGTGTGGGAAGTTTACATTGTAATAACTAACACACATTAGCTATTTCACTATAAAATCTTATCGGTGACTGCATGCAGGTAGCTTTTACTGCGCTGTAGCTAGGCAACATCAACACTATCCCCTCCCACCCACAATTCAGCTCACCGAGCAAAAAGCTACAGAGCCTTGCCGCCAAGCAGGGTGGATTTGATTTAAATCACTACTCGAGAAGATTCGATTTAATCACGGTTTTCTACATAAAAGTGCATTCTTGTTGGTTATTACCTTAATACATATTCATCACAACTCAGAGATAGACGTAGGTTTCATTTTTAGAAGGTACACATTATCTATTTTTAAACAGTGATTTATTTTGAAAGCGTTTCAGATTAGTTTTACAGCTATATCAGAAAATGAATGATTGTTTGGTTATTTCATTTACCAAAGGTAATTGAAGCAGATATTTATGAAGTCATTGGGAGGTGAACTATCTCCAATTCAACAGGTTAATATTTGGAGGATTTTCTTGCCATGCTGTATTAGGAGGAGAACATCACCAGACAGAAGTTTAAATTGTTTTATTTAACTAAAACAACAGTAAGTATTCTGGATTTTTTTCTTCAACAGCAAACATATAATATTTTAACAAAAAAGCACATGTCCCTCGCGTCTCACATTTATCTCCAGACTTCTTCTCCTTGTCCAGATCTATTCCACCCCCAACAATCTTCTATTCATTGAACTTTTTGAAACTTTGCACTTGTAGAGAGGTAAGGGATTGACTCTGTATACACAAATTTGCAGAGGGACAATAGAGTTGAGGTCTGTTATTTCTCACCTCTATTTATTTATTTAAAAACATTTTTGCTGTTAAGCATGTTATCTCTCTGGAGCCACAAATCCACAGTTTGAGAACTGCAAAACTAAGCATCTCTAATAATATCTTTTAGACTGAGCACTGAGTCCCATTGGGTAGATAGAAAGATTAACCTAAATAATCTATACAGAAATCCCTGGAACCCCATAAAATTGGGTCCCTAATCCATGAACTATTTGAACTCATTTACAAAACTTTTCTTAAACATTACGTGAATATATTCTCATACTACAGAATTAGAATTTATAATCCCTATTCCATGATGAGATATCTTTGAGCTATAATGTATCTTAATTAAACCTATCTTTAGATTTTTTTTTTTAATAAAATGCTTTTTGAGGAAAAAACACTTTTTTTTTTTTTTTTATTTTTTATTTTTTTTCACCCTTCCTCCAACGGTTTTTTTAAGAAAAAACAAAAGCTGTGTGTGTTAGCTACCTCGCTGTAAAAACTAAACCACCCTTTTCTATTGGAGCGGAGACGGAGACAAAGCCAAAACCATTTTCTCAGCACTTTTTGAAACCCGATACAGTACGCCACACACTGAGCATCTTACCAAGCATGGCTCAGTTTCCAGAAGCACCTGTAACATACAACCAGCAGAAGCCAGTATTTGCTCCTGTGCTCAAGAGGCAAACATGTAGAGTTCTCACCTCCATTTCTGTGTTTCAGAGCCAGACAAACTTCAATAATCTGAACACCCAGCTCATAGTAGAAGTCTCCAACTCCCAGCATCTCTGACCAGAATCCTTTACCAGCTGCAAAGGAAGGGTGGGGGGGAGAATTAGATTAAGCGTCAAAGCTATTCTTCTTCATTAACAGCCTAATCCTGCAAGCACTTTGGCCAAGATCCTCCAAGGCATTTAGGCTCCTAAGTACCTTGGAGGATCTGAGCCTTACTGATGGCAGTAGGGCTACTCTCAATCACAAGCACTGTACTCTGTAGAGTTTGCAGGATTGGGCCCTGTGATAAGGTGATGCAGCAGCCCAGGAGTTAAGGAAGCTCTTCCTATCACAGGGTAGGCAAGATGTATAAGGATGTGTCCTCTTAGGCTCCAGTCTGTCAGCCAGAGGAAGTCAGATTTGTCAGCTGAGTTGCTTTATTTGGGGTTGTTCATGTCTTTTTTGTTCAAATAAAACATGGCCTAAAGGAAAGGCCTTAAAAGGACTTAGGCCTGGTGCTTGCTTCCCTTCCCAGGCTGGCAAAACAGCCCATCAGTTTACAGGCCCAAAGAACCAAATCCCACCATCTTTACTCAGCACCGCTCCTATCAACTTCAATGAGAGATTTTCCCGAGCAAAGACAATACAATTGGTCTCCAAACTCAATCACGACATTCAGTATTAAACCTCTCCAGCATATATTCCTTACATGCCAATGGATCCACTCCGATGGTTGCACACATGTCCTGGAACTGGACCCGAAACTGGGGATTTTTACGAATCTCTTGCTTGTGTTTGCTGGCAAACTCTTCTAAGTTGGTCTTAAACATGTCCAGTTGCTTAGACATCTGTGAGTGAAGAGGGGAAGCATCTATGACTGAACGCTTGCTTTATAACATTATATAAAACAGTATGGCTTTAGAAAAGTACAGCATGGCACTGGTACAAAACATGACAAGGTCCCTGTCTAACCTACACAGACAAGAACGGCCATACTGGGTGAGACCAATGGTCCATCTAGCCCAGTAGCCTGTCTTCCAACAAAGGCCAGTGCCAGATGCTTCAGAGGGAATGACAGAACGGGAATAATCAGGTGACTCATCTCCTGTCATTCACTCCCAGCTTCTGGCAGTCAGAGGTTTAGGAACACCCAGAGCATGGAGTCTTAATTCTTTTTTGAATCCAGTTTATATTTTTGACCTTCACAACATCCTCCAGCAATGAGTTCCACAGGCTGATGGTGCATTGTGTGAAGTGCTTCCTTGTGTTTATTTTAAACCTGCTGCCTATTAATTTCATCGGGAGACTCCTGGTTCTTGTGTTATGTGAAGGGATAAATAACACTTCCCTATTCACTTTCTACAGCCCATTCATGATTTTATAGACCTCTATCGCAGGGGTTCTCAAACTGGGGGTCGGGACCTCTCAAGGGGTCATGAGGTTATTACACGGGGGGTCGCGAGCTGTCAGCCTCCACCCCAACCCCCGCTTTGCCTCCAGCATTTATAATGGTGTTAAATATATTAACAAGTGTTTTTCATTTATAAGGGGGGGGGGGTCGCACTCAGAGGCTTGGTATGTGAAAGGGGTCACCAGTACAAAAGTCTGAGAACCACTGCTCTGTTGTATTCCTCCTTGATCATCTCTTTTCTAAGGCCTGGTCTACACTAACCCCCCAAGTCGAAGTAAGGTACGCAACTTCAGCTACGTGAATAACGTAGCTGAAGTCGACATACCTTACTTCGAACTTACCGCAGTTCAGACGCGGTCCACACGGGGCAGGCAGGCTCCCCCGTCGACTCCGCGGTACTCCTCTCGTTGAGATGGAGTACCGCAGTCGACGGCGAGCACTTCCTGGTTCGATTTATTGCGTCCAGACCAGACGCGATAAGTCGAACCCGGAAGTTCGATCCCCAGCCGCCGAACTAGCGGCCAAGTATAGACCAGCCCTTAGATGAACAGTCCCAATGTTTTTAATGTCTCCTCGTATGGAAGCTGTTCCATACCCCATAGCATTTCTGTTGCCCTTTCTCTATACTTTTTCCAATTCTAATATATCTTTTTTGAGATGGGATAACCAGAACGGCATGCTGTTTTCAAGGTGTGGGCATACCATGCATTTAGATAGTGGCATTTGATATTTTCTGCCTTATCTGTCCCTTTCCTAACACTTAACTTTTTCGGACTGTAACTGCACATTTGAGCAGATATCTTCAGAGAACTATCCACAATGACTCCAAGATCTCTTTCTTGAGTGGTAACAGCTAATTTAGACCCCAACATTTTGTATGTATAGTTGGGATTATGTTTTCCAAGGTGCATTACTTTGCATTTATCAACATTGAATTTCACCTGTCATTTTGTTGCCCAGTCGGACAGTTTTGTGAGATCCCTTTGTAACTCTTTGCAGTCAGCTTTGGATAGAACTATTTGAGTAATTTTGTACTGTCTGCAAATTTTGCTACCTCACTGTTTACCCCTTTTTCCAGATCACTTATGAATATGTTGAATAGCCTTGGTCCAAGTACAGATCCTTAGGGGACTCCCACTATTTACTGCTCCACTGTGAAAACTGACCATTTATTCCTACCCTTTGTTTCCTATCTTTTAACCAGTTACTGATCCATGAGAGCACCTTCCCTCTTATCCCAGGACTCCTTACTTTGCTTAAGAGCCTTTGGTGAGAGACTTCAAAGGCTTTCTAAAAGTCCAAGTATACTATATCCACTGGAATATCTTCGTCCACAGGGTTGACGACACCCTCAAAGAATTCTAATAGATTGGCGAGGCATGATTGCCAAAGCCACATTGATTCTTCTCCAACATATTGTGTTTATCTATGTGTCTGATCATTCTGTTCTTTACTACAGTTTCAACCAATTTTCCTGGTATTAAAGTTAGGTTTACCGGGCTGTAATTTCCAGGATTGCCTCTGGTGCCGTTTAAAAAATAAGAAGACAATTACCATAGGGATCTTAGATGGAGGATATGACAAGAGAAGACTGCTCACAGGAGAAACATAATGAGAAGTCAGAATCCTTTGTTTGTTTAAATATATATTTAAACAATCAGGCATAAATAATGGAGTAGTCCACAATAGAGCAGGGATGGCGTGGCATTTACCAGGGGCAGTTTTCACCAGGTAAAATCATATTTTTTTACTGTCCCCGAAAAAACTAATTAGTCCCAGTTTAAGGCATTTTCTATTTTAGAAACTGTTTCATTAACGCACACCATATTATACTTAGTTTTCATTACATATTCAAATTGTGGTTACATAAGACAGTTGATGCATAGATTAATTTAAGGTCGTACAAATAGGAAGTAAAACTGCCGCGGTGAAATACTGAACAACAGAATGTCTGTGTACATTTTGGTTCAGTAGTTTCCTCAAGGAAGCTATATATGTAATGACTCATTTCAGTATTACATAAACAAAAGTCAAAGACACTCGATTATATGAAAACGCCAATAATGCAGAGTTGTAGGCTTAAGGCATTAAGCAAGCAGAAGCATGCAGATTTGCAGCCTACTAGTTCAGGTCCATTTGGTCATGCAGTGTTCTGTAATGGACCAACTCTGATGTAGTGGATCGACTGAGCTTTTGAATGGATGTATCCAAAGTTTGAAAAGGTTCGTTCTGGGCTTGCTGGACAGTGGAGCAATTATTTTTCCCCACTTCACAGTTTAAACTGGGATTAAGCTGGTATTTACTTGCATCCTGCCCTAAACTAGTTTTTTCCCAGAAAAATACCAACCTTGCACAGGAGGCAAGATAAGGGATGGAAAGCCAACTGAAAAGAGACTGTTGAGGTTGTTTTGGGGGGTGGGGGCGGAGATCTGGAAAGCCTACCTGGTGCACACTGAAGAAGAAGTTCTAAGCAAAGTTCTTGTTGTGAAGAAGGGCCCTAAAACGTAAGTGGGAAGAGGATTCACAGTCACCCACGACTTCCAGATTTCCAGCCTAAAATCAGGTAAAACTAACAGGTGCAGTACTCTTGTTTTTCCCACCAACATCACCGCATCAAGCCACAATAATAAATAGGTGGACAGCTCCAGTTTCAGAGCATGCTGCAAAAACCTCACATCCCTCCAACTTTCAAGTCCACCGCATACCAGCAATAGTCCTTACACATTCAACCTGTCTCACCTGAGCCAGTTGGTCTTCAGCCAGAACCGTCCCTCGCTCCTTGTATTTGGCCTAGGAGATTAAAAAAAAATTCCCCCTAATCATTTTATTTACATTTTTCAGAGGTCCCACATGGGCTGGGACCACTTCTCCTCTGCAGGGTCCCCCACCAGTGCCACCACCATTTCTGCAGTACATCTGCATTTTAAACTAGAAAACCCATCCCTGACTTGCGCCCCACCCACCAACCCTTTATCTTCAAGGGAGAGGATACTCCTGGTTTGGGTGACAGGGGTGTCCTACAACCAGTTGCTTTGGAGAAAAGAACCAGTAGTTTCGAAGTTGCTGGGGGAGGAGGGAGGACGACACCAGTGGAGTTTAAATTGTCAAAAGGGGTACTCAGACCCAGCTGAATTTAGGGCAGGGGGCTACAGACTCTCAACACCCCAAGGGTCTGGAGAATTCAGACCCCCTTGCTTGAGGGAAAAAGGGCTCAGCCTCTCCAGGCTGGAGTGGGAGGAATGGGACTCAGCACCCCCTTTAACTAGGGAAGGGGGGGGAACTCAGCACCCCCTTTAACTAGGGAAGGGGGGGGAACTCAGCACCTCCAAGGTCCAGGGCAAGGCGGCTGGGATGGGGGGGTTGTTCAGCCCCCCGAGAATGTGGGTGCAGGGGCGGACTTGGCACCCCTCTATCTGGAGGGGGGGTGGATCTCAGCCTCCGCAGGATGGGGGAGGAATGGGACTCGGCCCCCGCAGGGTCCGGGATAAGAGAGGGTGGGGGAGGCTCAGGAGGGACTCGGCCCCCCTGGATCTGGGGCGACCCCCGGTGGGGGGGAGTCTCAGCCCCTGCCGAGGATGTGGGTGCGGGGGGGTGTCTCGGCCCCCCCCGGGATCTGGGGTCGGGCTGAAGGGGGGGGCCGCGGCCCCGGCTCTCACCTCCGCCAGCTTCCTCTTGGCGATGGCGCCCGCTCCCACCCCCCGCCGGTGCATCCCGGCGGCGGGGAACCGCCCGGCTCCCGGGACACGCTCTGGGGGCTCCCGAACCGGAAATGCCTCGGGGCGACGTCATCTCTCTGCGACCGGAAGTGGCTTCTTCCCTCCCGCTCCCCCATTCTAAAGGGGTGGGGCTAACTCGCCCCAGCCAATGCGCCTGCGCCTTCTCGCAGGAGGGGGTTGATTCCCCTTCCCCCCCCACCGAGATTCTAGGGGTGGGGCTAATCCCCCTGCTACCAAAAATCCTGGGGGGGGCTAATACCCCCTTGTACCCCCAAATCCTGGAGGAGGGGCTCATACCACCCCAAGTCCTGGAGGAGGGGCTCATACCACCCCAAATCCTGGAGGAGGGGCTCATACCAATTTGTACCCCCCCCAATGTTGGGGGTCAACTTCCTACCAAGATCTTGGGTGTTGGAGTCTAATCTCCCCTCCTACCAAACTCCTGAGCGGGGGGAGGGGGGGAAATCCTGCTACCATCCCCTCCAAAATCTGGGGGCTAACGCCCCCAATTCCTGGGAGACCAATTCCACTGGCACCCTTGAAATAATCAGCAGAGGAGGTTGAGTCCCACTTGCCCCCTGCAGTTCTCGGATTCCTTCCTTCCCCTGACCTCAGCCCTGAAGGGTTCACTGTACCCCCTGCCTTCCCACAAACTCTATGGGTCTGTCTACTCTGCAATGTACCCTGAGGGCATTCTGCACCAAAATATTAAAAATTCTGCGCCAAAATATTAAAAATGCTGCACACAATATTTTAAAATTCTGCAAGTTTTATTTGTCAATAAATAAATGCAGTGGCTCCAGCATGGCAGTGGGGAAGCACAGGCCACAGGCTGTATGAAGGTGGGAGGTCATCCTGTAGGGCCCCCCCCCCCGGGACACAGACTCAGCAGTGAGGCTGCACCCGACCTTGACACAGTACAAGGCCTGGGCCTGCCCCAGAAACACCCTGGGGCCCTGCCCCTCTGTGCCAAGCACACCAGGTGTGGGGCAGGCAGGCTCAACCAGGCAGGATCCAAGTGTGGAGGGGATCAGAGTGGGGGGATCCAGGTGTGGGGTGAGAGGGTTCTGTGAGGGACAATCTGGGTGCAGGCAGCTCAGTGGGGAGTCGAGGTGTGGGGGGATCTGGAGGCACAGAGGCTCGTTGGGTGGGGTTCCAGGTGCAGGGGCAATGGGACTCTATAGGGGCTTCCAGGTGAAGGTAGTTGGGACTCAGCAGTGGGGTCTGGGTATGGGGGTCTCAGCAAGGGCTCTGAGTGCTGGGAGAGTGGGGATTGGTGGGGTGGGGGGCTGGGTGCAGCTACTTGGGGGTCAATGACATGGGGGTCTGGATGTGGGGGCTCAGGGTGGGGCATCAGGGTGGGGGTTTGACTGTAGGGAGCTCAGTGGGGGTGCAGGGGTGGGGATCCGGAGGCAGGGGGTCTGGGTGAAGGGCAGCTCCAGATGCAAGGATTGAGGTTCAGTGGGGTGGGGTTCAGGTCTGAAGGGCTAGGGGGGTTCTGGATGTACTGCGTGAGGCTTGGTAGGTGTGTCTGGATATGGGAGGTCCGAGATGCACTGGGGTTGAGTGGATGGGGGAGCAGTTCCCTGTACAGTGACCCCTCCCCCCACAACTGTGGAGCAATGGGGGCGGGAAGCAGGGGAGAATGCTAAACTTCCTGCAGCTGGGGGAGGGTTTTTTTTGGGGGGGGGGGGCTGACACAGCCACAGCCACTCCTTGCAGGGGAAGAGGAAGTCCCGTCCTCTCCTGCCTCCAGCCCAGCCGGGACTAGCAGCTGATCCTGGCTCAGGGTAGGAGCCACTGGCTGGGGTGTCCCCAGCCCCTCAGTGACTTACCTCTCCACTGGCTGCTCCAGATGCCTGAAATGATGTACCTGCACTGCTAGGGAGTAGTGCGTGACTCTTCTTTGCTTCCCTGTCAGAAAGTCATTTTTCTGCGGGGAAGCAAAGAAATGTGCAGGGGACATGAATTCTGCTCATGTGCAGTGGTGCAGAATTCTGCTAGGAGTAAATGTAAGCTCGGGGTTAGTAGAACTCAAGTTAGCAGACCCTGGGTTTGCTAACCTAGAGCTTGAGCTTCTACACTCATTTGTAACCCTAGGCTAGGAGTTGTTGAATGCTGGATTCCCAACCTGGGGCTCCAGTGTCTACATTGCATTATGCAGGCCCAAGTCTGACCTCCCATAACCCAGACTTCATAGCATCCTCCCAAAATGTGACAGGCATCTTCTGTAGCCCTTTGTTCATGGTGAAGTGTGGGAAAACTTAACTGTCCACCAAACTTGACTATTCAGATGACAAAGAAAGTTGGCCCATGGGATTGTGGGATACTGTTGGCAGGGTCCCAGATCACAAGTCTAGTGGGGCTGCATCTGCACTGCGTAACAATAGGGCTTGAACCCTGGGTCCTGGCTTGACTCAGGCTTGGACCCTCCATGCCATGAGGTGCTGGGACCAAGCCCTGGGTTAGCGTGATTTGCATGTAGATGGAAGTGGGATAGGCTTGAGCCTGAGTTTGAACCCCGGGCTTACATTGCAGTGTAGACATACCCTGTGTGGCCTGCCTTTACCACTTTTGTGTTCCTGTCTTCTGGAATGATAGAACCTTGCACCCCAAAGGCTGATGATTCCTTGGCCCTTCCCGCCCCCAAATGCCAAGTGACTGCACGCTCTGCACCCCAGCATCTAAAACAGATTCCCCTCACACCTACTTCACGAGGGGGTCAGTCCTTGATAAACCATGAGTACTGGCTTGCCCTTATTCCCCAGACCCTGCATGTGTTATTCAATTACAAATAATGATAGAAGAAGGCAGGGATCGGAGTCAGAGAAGATCAGATCTCTCAGTGGTCTTTCATTATAAAGTACATTGCTCATGTCACATTTACATTTCGGCTTCACCCCGCCCTTGCTGTGAGTGAAACTCAGAAATGATTTAAGCCCCGTGGAGATAGTCATGTAATTTGCTGGGAGAGTCCCTTCCTGCTAAATCTTGAACCAGAGCTTAGCCAACTTCATACATTAAATCAGTGGTCCACCACCTTTTCCATACCAGGACTTCCCTCTGATCTACCCAGACCCCCCTTATCTTTCAGCAACATTGGCTGGGTGCAAGATGGTTGCAGCCCCCCGATACTTGTTCATGAACCCTCAATGAAGTCATGCATTAAATGAATCCCGCCTTATCTCCAGGGCTCTTGTTTAGTTAAAACACACACACAAAAGCGCTTTATGGAACTTCTGCTTTTAACTGTCTTAACATTCAAGCTATATATAGATGATCTATATAAAAAAACCCAAAGTTCCAGATTTTTAAAGGTCTTAATGCATTAGACTCTGTCCTGTAGTACTAATGTGCTCTGTTCCCAAAGTGTCCTGTAGCATCTATGATGGTAGAATCCTAGTGTGCATGTTATTGGCATATTAGGGCATCGCTCAAAGACGGCAGAGTTAAGATTGCGTTGCAGGGTGTGGCATTATTTTAAATTTGTATTTCCTGGTTTTCAGAGGTTTCAGTGTAGCCACTTTTGACATTCTGGTAGGGCACAAGATACAACTGGGCAATCTCAATTCTTAATGAAGTTTTTGGTAATTGTACCATGGGTCAAAAATAAAACATTCCCTGTCTATAGACAAACTCCACTTACCACCATGCTAGCAAGAGTTAAAAGAACTCTTGGTCCTTTCTAGGATTGTCTTGTCCAAATATTATTAAAAATCCATGTAAAAGACAATTTTGCTTTTTTTTTTTTAAATTGCATTTAAAAGGCACAATGTTGACTGTCGTGCTGGTGAAATGTGCCATCCCCTTTGATCTCCAGCAGGTGGTGGGATGGCTTCTGAATGGGCCCATCTGCAGACAAAATTGATGGCTCCCCCTCAAAAGAGGGGATGGACCAAAATGAAGCAGAGGTCAGCTGATTCCTTGGGACAAATCAAAATTGCGGAGCTGGCCCCAGAGGGACCAGAGTAGTGCATGCCCCAAGAAGATAACCAGGAAGTCAATCCTAGCCCTGGAGACTGAAGTCCTCCAATTAGCCATGGAGGAGGAATAGCATGCAAAGTAGCTGGACACGTTTGCACCTTCTGCCAATGTGTCTCAATCCTGAGCTGTAGCAAACCTCTCTAGGACTGATAGGGCAGCTCCGGTTCCATTCAGTCCTTGGCCTTGCTGCTGCGTCTGCCTGCAGAGGTGACAATGAACGCTGTGACTTTTTTTTGGGGGGGGGTTAAATGGCATGGACGCGTGTCCACAGTGAAATGGGTTGCAATCCTTTTACCCAGGCCAGGCATCATCCAGCAGATGAGTCTGACACGGTGGTATCTTAACAACGTGCCCTTCACATTTCTTAGATGAGGCTGTATTATGGGTCCAAATTCATGAGATGCCGTCATTAACCTCAGGCCAAGTCTACCCTAGGATTGCTGGTACAGCTATATTGGTATACGGTATTTGGCAAAGGGTTTTCATAGATTCATAGCTTCATAGATTCTAGGACTGGAAGGGACCTCGAGAGGTCATCGAGTCCAGTCCCCTGCCCACATGGCAGGACCAAATACTGTCTAGACCATCCCTGATAGACATTTATCTAACCTACTCTGAAATATCTCCAGAGATGGAGATTCCACAACCTCCCTAGGCAATTTATTCCAGTGTTTAACCACCCTGACAGTTAGGAACTTTTTCCTAATGTCCAACCTAGACCTCCCTTGCTGCAGTTTAAGCCCATTGCTTCTTGTTCTATCCT